>NW_015390294.1:7495-19328 GCF_001527695.2 Protobothrops mucrosquamatus | reverse complement strand
GGGGGAAAAAAAAAAGTGACAAGGAGAATCATCTAACTGCTTTCTGGCAGGCATTCATCATCATGATAATGCCCGGCCAACCTCATCTGTGACACAGGATTAGTTGAATTGTGGTAACAAGAATAGCTGCTTTTGTGTAGAAGGTGTGAATGCAAAGATTCTCTTCTGTCCCAAGTCTTCAATCCGAAACAATTCCTTTCCAAACTCAAGAAATTGCTCATTTGATACCAAGTTCGCAACTGAGGAGAAAGCAAACATCACATACTTGATTATGAGGCTACAGGGAATGGGACAACCTGTCAAATCAAACCTTTTTTCCTAGATGGTTCTTTCCCCCCCCATCTTCAGCCAAGGGGATACTGGTTCCCTTCATCCCCATTTCAGGTCTTGCATCTGTCTTATAGAGAAGATAAATCTGACTTTTCTGAGAATAAGGGAATGCTGTAGTTTGTCTAGGCTGCTTTGCATCTTTCTATACCTCAGATAAAAAAAACTGCAAAAGAGCTTCTGGGCAAGGCAATTTTGGCTCAGCCTTCCAGGCAAATAGTACAGGCCTGTCAGGTTACATGTTTCGCAACTGGAAAATAAGAATTTCTATAATATCTCTAATCCCCACAACTGCAGATGGTACATGGTGCCTACGTTGAGAAACAGAGGAAGATAACATATAAGGCCACTGACTCTTTTTGGCTCTTTTTTGTAGAGTGGTATAAATAAGGCAGCTGCAGTCATGCATCATGCTTACCAAGTGGACAAAAAAACAGTAGCTGAATATACATGATAAATGTGGTTTATTTTAACTTTGCTTGTATTGTGGCTTAAGATATTGCATGGTTACAGCACCTTTGTTATTTGTCGGGAAATGGATTAATTTAATAACCAGATTAAATCAGTTATAAGAATTTAGCTGTTGCTTAAGACCCCAGTCAGAAACCGCTTTCTAGAAAGAATGGAAGAATATTTAAGTTAAAAAACCTTTTTAAATGTATATGCTAGGGGAAAAAAACTGTTTTTCCCTAGTTCCCATTCTGAAATTAGTATTCTATCTAGTAGATCTGGATTACATAAATAGGGATGGCCAATAGGGGGTGCTAGTATTTATCTTTACTGCCATCTAATGGTCATCTGCAATTTTGCAGGCCAGATCTGGTTGGCAGCCTAGAGGATTGCGCTTGGAAGCTGCGCTCTGAAAGGACCAAAACTGAATTTAATCTTCATTTTAACTGAATTTCAGTTAGAAATAGTTAACACAATGATTCTCCAGTAATGAATATGTTTTTCCTTTCCCCATATTAACATTTAATGCTTGATAACGAACATTTTAAGTTGCTGAGGTTTTGGGGGACTAACATTTTGAGGAAGGAGAACAGAGAGTTGACTCCTTAAATCTTGGCTAGCTAACTAAGTGCACAAGCTTTGGCCTGATATCTTGCTAATATCTCAAGACTTAATTTTCATCTCTATTATACATAAGGGAAGCAAGTTTATTTTCTTGAAAATCGATTTTTTCTGTGATTTGAAAGAGGAATCTGTAGCATGAAAGCACTATCAGTTGTTTGAAGCAGCTCTTGCCAAATTAGGGAAAAAAATATGGCTTGCCCATCATTTATTGCATTGTATGGCAAATTTCTCCCATATAAGCCTATTTAAGAGTAGCCAATTAAATCTGAGTAGTGTTTAAGCAAAAAAAAAAGCTTTTTAGATTTTGCAAGTATACTATAACATACTTTGGGAAAGACTGCTCCCCACCCATTTCTTTCACAGAGAGGAACGCCTCTGAGATAATCACACCCTAATTTTGTATTTGCCCATGAAAAAAATGGACCTTTAATAATGTAACTGGAACATTGTAGTCCAATCTAAAACATTTTCTACATTCTTGATTTGCTTACGGTGCCTACCATCCTTCTTCCATTGCATAATATCTGTGATGCCCCTAATGAGGGAGAGACAGCATTGATAATCAAATCCTGTTTGTCCAAGTCTGCTGATTTTTTTTTAAACTTTTGCCCACTCTCTTAATTCTGGCCATGACACAACAGCATTTTTAATTCAAGAAAGTTTTATTTGTACAAACATCTTCCAACATTCTTTAAAAACAAAGTCTCAAGACAGACATAAACAAGCTTTGGCATAGTACATGGCAAATATTTGATACAAAACTAACTTTTTTCTTTTTTTAAAAAAGAAATTATTTCACATCACTGTTTTTTTTTTAAAAAAGGGTGAAAAATACAAATTGGCATCCCAAAACCTTTGGAAATGAATAAATATGAGTTTTTTTGGGGGGGAGGGGACGGGGAGAAGGTGAAGGAATTCAGCCAACAAAATAAACTATAGAGATCCAGGTTCCATACAACGGAACCAATGTTGAAAACAGTCAGGGATTTTTTGTTCGTGTGTGGGAAGGGCGGGAGAGGGAAGTCACCAAGGTCTCCAGACAGTCTCATGACGTTCTCCTCGTTCTCCCCCTGCTTGAGAAAGGGGCGCTAAGCTGCCCCCAAAAGATGTGAGCCCTTGCACCGGTGATACCGAAGGAGTTGCTGTGGAACTGTTGCAGGAGACAGGCATGTTTGTGTTGGCATAGAGTGGAACCACTGGTCCAGCGTTCGGCGGGAAGGATGGGCTAGGGATGAGGAAAGCGAACTGACCATCGGTCGCCGGTACCAGCTGGAAGCCCCCGTAGACTTTGGGGGACAAAGCGTCACTGGGGTTAAGTTTGCATGGCCCAGGCATGGCTCCAGCTGCAGCTGCTGGGCCTGGCAACTGGATATGCAAGGGTTGTCCCAAATGGGCAGGCGGTCCGCCGGTGGCCTGAGGGGGAGGTGGTGGCGGTGGCGGCGGTGGGTAGTTCATGGCCACAATCTGACCCAGGCAACTTGAAAGGTGGCCCAAGAGCCGGCTGCGGACCTCTGTGTTCACCCCTTCGCAGGTGGAGAGGAAACGAGTGACCTCATTCATACACTCATTAAATCCAGCTCGGTATTTGCCCAAGACGGTAGGATCAGCACTCAGAGCAGCTGCCAAGAGAGAAAAAGGTGAAGGATTAATGACTAGAAACCACCAAAGCGTTTTTGTTTTGTTTTTTTGCTCTTGGAGACAAATTGCTTTCCTTTCTCCGGTCAGAGTCCCTCCTACTAAATGTAGACTTAGATCTTGGGGGGAGATGATCTTGGCTTGAAGGCCTGGTCAAGCTGGGGATTTTTCTGGATGGCCTAGGACCACACACCCCCTTCCCCCCCCAGGGCCCCTGGATCAAGGACGATGGCTTCCGATCCTGCTAAACCACAAAACCTTTTGGCGTGTGTCAAGTTTCTACCCTGCCTTGCTGAGATACTAAGAGGATTGTTGGAAGTATATGCTTGAAGCAAGAGTAGAGCATATACACTCTGTGTGTGGGGGGGGAACAGAGGCCCCCTCCGACAGCTAGATTTTCCATGTTATATAAGCCTTATTTTCTTTCTAGAGAAGAAACCGTTTGCTGCTCACCTGTCATCTGGGCTCTTTGAAGATTCCTCAGATGTTTCACTGTCATTTCCAAGATATCTGCTTTCTCTAGCTTGGAATGCCTGGAGCTCTGGAGGAGATGAAAAAAAAGGGGGGGAGGAAAGGTGAGCTGCCTTGAACCACATTGATTCAGGTACCCCTAAAACTGTAGGGATCCGAGGCTCCTCCTCCCTCCTCCCCCCCCCCGCTTCAAGGGTTGCTGACACAATCTGTGTCCCCCTCCCTCAACAACTTACATCTTTCTTCAGCGCATCCAGGATGAGTGTCTTGAGCTGGCCCAGGCTTTCATTAATCCGGGCCCTCCGTCTCTTCTCCATGATTGGTTTAGAGGACTGTTTGGGAGGAAAGGAAAGGAGAGAGAAAGGTTAGCAACCCCAAAGAGGCATCACGAGGAGGAGTGTGTTGGGAGGGGAGCTCCCCACACCTTGCAACGGAGATCCTGCAGCCGGGGAAAATTCCCTTGTTGGCAAGAGATTCAGGGCGGGTTAGCAAACAACTTGTGGACCTCTTAGCTTCTCTGTCCAAAGCATTGCAAGTGACAACGTGGGAGGGAATCCCACTAAGCTGCTGTGGGTTTCCCAGTTTCCAACTCCACAAATCTTTACCCAAAGGCTGCCCCTTGCTTGCGCCCTTCTTCCTTCCCACCCTGATCTACTAGCGGTCTTAATGCCCTCTTCTTCTTCTTCTTCTTCGCCTACTCCTTCCCTACCAGCGCATCCCCCCTCCCTTTTTTTGCCGGCTCCCTCTTGCAGCCGAAAATCCGGGCAGAAAAAAAGCTCAGATCTTTGGGTGCATGTGTGTGTGTGTGTGTGTGCGTGCGTGCGTGCGTGCGTGCGTGCGTGTGTGTGTGTGTCAATCAGTCAACCGAGAAGAGGGGAGCTAACGAACTATATCTATCCGTGCCTGCGCTTAAGGAGTCCCATCCTTTGAGGGCAAGGCAGGACCTGCAAGTAGAATCGGCTTTAATTTCCCCGAACGAGGCGAAAAACAAAATTACCTTTCGGTGTTCGCTGGCGCTCTTGGGCTTATCCGGGGTTTGGCTGGAGCTGGCCGGCGCTCCGGCAATCGGCGAGGCGGTGGGTTTTTCCATCGTGTCTGCTGGCATTTTGGTAACCTCGTTCTTTCACCCAGAACCGGGGGGGCCCGAAAGAGAGCTGGGGGGGGCGAAAGGCGGCGGAGGAAAAGGCGGATCACTTGGCACTGTATATCCGACGGGAGCCCTGCTTTCTCCGGATTAATAGGGCGAGAGCTGGGCCGCCTTCCACAAGAGGGAGAGAAGCAAGGGCTGCGTTTGCAAAAAAAAGAAAGGAAAAAAAAATGCGATCGCGCCCCGGCAAGTGGCAGAGCGTCTCCCGGCCGGCTCCGGCTTCCGCAGCTCCCGTTGCTTTGGCTGCGGCGCGCCGCTCCCCCCTGGCTTTATATAGCCGACGGCAGCTCCCAATTCGTGTGAAACCTTCTCCACATTCTTTCCCACACTCCCGTCCGCCAATGGGAAGCGGGACTCTCCCCGTCGGGCTCGCCGATTGGACGACGCCCCCGCGAGCTGTCAGTCACGCGCCAAGAGTTGTCCCCTCGCGTCCCCCCCCTCTCTCTCTCCAATTTATTGCTTTGCTATTTCCCTCCCCCCCTTCTCCTCCTCCTCCTCCTTCTTGAACTTAGATACCTGGGTGCACGTCTGTAGGTATGGATCGCTAAGCTCGGGTTGAACCTGGGCATTCCAAGCAGGCGGATCTCTCCCAGCCCCCCCCCCACTCCACTCCTCCCCAGACCCGCCGCCCCAACCCCAAAAGCCTGCATCGCGGCGGGTCGTGCTCTCCGTGTCCCAGTTAAGGAAAACCCCGCGCCATCCGTGCTGGAATGCGTGAATCCGGATTGTGCCTTCAAAATGAGGAAGGCTGGGTGCGGCGGGTGGGGTGGGTGGGGGGTTGGAGAGAAAGAGGCTCTCCCGAAATTGGGGGAAAGTGGAGAAGACCCCGATTTTAGGATATGCACAGCGGTGGCTTTCCTGTAGTGGATTCTGTTCCAATTGTTATTATTATTATTTTTATCGAGTGGGCAAGTTGATTGTATTTTGGGGTCTCTTTTGCCCACGCGAAGGAACTCCTACCTAGGCTTCTCTACTGGGCAGGTGTCCGCTTTTCAACCATTAAAGGCCTTGGCAGGGTCAGCCTAAACGTCGCTTGAGGATTCAGCCGGCTCTAAGCACCATCTTTCTGCTTCCCACCGGAGCCCACCCAAAGGGGCGCGAAAGGCCGCTCAACATTAGCGCCAGTGGGAAAAACCGGCGCGTTTACTCCCAAGTAATACACTCCCTCCATTGAATCGCTCGGCCCTAGGGCAAGTGGGAGACCCCCGGAGGCTCTGTAGAACTGTAGGACCGTCTCTTCTCCCCATCAGCAGCTTTCTGACCCCAACCATTCTTTAGATTTATAGACGCTGGGGATACCTGGCAAAAATCGGAGAGTCGGTGGACACTTCCTGCTCTGCTAAAAGTCCCTTACTCGGCTCCAACCCCCCCCCCCCCCGGAATTGGCTTCCCAAAGCAAAGAAATCTCGGGCGCCCCCTCTCCCGCGCTGCACATCTGTTTGCAACGCCGTCCCGGTTTAGCCAGAAGTGGAGCACACGGAGGGCCCCACAGAGCTCCGCTTCTATGGGGTCGGTTGGGGGTGGGTGGGTGGGGGAGGCTTAACAACCCAAAACCGCCTTTGGGGCTGCGCGATGCTCCGAGACGGAGACTGTCCCGCACTTCCCCTCCAGCTGTTGTAAAAGCGCACACGGCAAGGGAAGGGAGAAAAAAGAAAGAAAGAAAGAAAGAAAAAGGAGGGATGGAAAAAAAATGAAAAGAAACAGCGAAGACCAGCAGCAGCAGCAGCAGCAGCAGCTGCCCGGCACGCGAAGCCCTGCCAGACTGACAGCCAATCGGGGCACGGCTGCAAGCCAGCCGGCTTCCCATTGGCTGTCAGCCTTCGCAGCTGTCAATCAAGGAGCCTTCTCTCTCTCTCTCTCTTTCTTTCCCCCCTCCCACCCCCAGAGGCTAAAACAGCCGCCAAATGTTGTCGTGCCTCCACCCTGCGAGACGGGCCGGGGCGCGCGCGCGCTCGTGGGCGCGGGTTGCAAGCTCGGCTTTCCCTGCCCTCCCTCCCTCCCTCCCTCCCGGCTCGCGAGAGCACGTGCCAAAAGCGCTTCTGGCTTCCTGCGCCGCGCACGCACGCACGCACACACACACACACACACACACACACGCAGGCAAGCAGGCACACATGCACACTCAGCCCCAGAGTGGGGAGGAAGCGCTGGGGTGGCACGGCTCCAGCCGCGAAAGCTCCTGGCGGTTTTGCAAGCTAGACAAGGGGAAAAAGCGCAGGCAGGCCTGGGAAAACTCCGCCCCTGCGCCTTATTATTTATTATTTATTATTGTCCAGCCTTCGGTACAGAACGGAGATTAAGTTTCCAATGGGGGAGGCCGGGTTTGCAGAGGGCCGGCAGATGATGATGAAGAAGAAGAAGAAGAAGAAGAAGAAGAAGAAGAAGAAGAAGAAGAAGAAGAAGAAGAAGGAAGAAGAAGAAGAAGAAGAAGAAGAAGAAGAAGAAGAAGAAGAAGAAGAAGAAGAAGAAGAAGAAGAAGAAGAAGAAGAAGAAGAAGAAGAAAAAAGTGGTGGTGGGGGGAATCTTAAGGATCGCGTTTATACAAGGCAATAAATTTGGCCGAGGGTTCACTTTAGGTAGAGATTTTGTGGCTGTGGCAGACTAAGCATGCCGTTCCCAACCTCACCGTTTTTGATTTCTTTATGGTTCGATGCACAGCGAGGACTCAGAAAATAATTTAGCGATCCAGGTTAACCTGATTAGAGGTTAGAGGCGACTCTGGAAATGCTCTGGTTAATTGCATTAACTAGAACTAGCAGCAAACAGGCCCTGATGCCCTGTGTTCTTTTTTACTGTGTAAGGACTTTCCGTATCCTGCGCCTCTTGTTTACTCAGTAGATTTCACCCGATCATTGTTAAGCCTAGTAATTGCATTTGCCCAACCTCTTAAAAGTTGATTATGTTGGGAAGCTTTCTGTTGGTTTAGTATGTCAAGAGAACTAAGGCAATCCAGTTGCTTTGTGGGTCGGTGTCTCAATATGAACTCAGAAAATAAAACTCAATTTAGGGCAAACATTCTGTACTGTGATTTGCAAAACCCCGGACAGCCACTAGGGGGCGAAACCGTGAAGGTTTCCTGCATCTTTGCTGCACTCTGATTGTCTTTTAATATGTTATTTTACTCCCTTAACATCTTATACAGTTTTTCTGAATACCTTTTGTCTTTAAAAGGATATAATCCAGCAGAGAAGTAGGCAGATTTCAGGCTCATAAGAAAAGTGTGTTGTTGTTTTTTTGCCAAAACCTGAAGATCCACCAATTAGAACCAGTTGCAAAATATACTCAGTACAGTATTAAGAATGAGCGCAAGGAATTTCTTTGCAGAACCAGATACATCTGGCATAGCAAAGAAGACATACTACTCCCGGTAGGTGCCTCAATACTTCGTTGGCTTAAAAACTTACCTGTGAATATTTATGTTTATCTGGGGCACCAGTAAGCACAGATCCCATTTAGGTATTGGTTTGACCCCCTTCTTTTCATTCCAGACCTCCCTGATAATCCAACCCAAAGTTTAAGCCACAGGGGGAGGGGAACACCCTCCAAACATCTTAGCCTTGTATGTGGTTATGTGTTGGAAGAACCTCTGGAAATTTTCACCCTCTTCCTCCCTCCTTTCCAGTTTCTTCTTTTTTTGGGAACAATTATTGCCTGAGAAATGGTTGCTGGGGTGGGGGTGGGGGTGGGGGAGAATGAAAAAGAGAGAAGGCTAACAGTGCCACCTTTAGGCCAGTTGCAAAATTATAGGATAGGGAAAAATTGCATTTATCTTGGCTTGAGAACAAGACGGCACCCAGTGAACGCGCCCAGTCCCGGTGCATTTTCGATCATCAGTAAGTCTCATGCGAGCATACAAAGTGCCCACAAATCAAGAGTCTACCAAGAAGGGGCATATTTATATAATAAAGCATTTTCACATTCCCAATCTGGCTCCTGGCGTTTGAGAACCCGTGTTCAATATTTATAGACCGTAAATTCATCATTTCTGAATGAGGTTCAAACGAAAGAGAATCCAGACCAAAGAACTGAACAACTCAAACCTACTGAGGAGTCAACAATAAAGAAGTGTCGCGGAAATGCATGTTGAGGTCTTCACAGAATGGGTATTTAGTGTATTTATGGCCTCATTTTTCCCCCCCAAAACGAAATTCAAAACAATACAGTGACCAGATCCAAGGCCTAAAACTAGTTCTTGGATTCCATCCGTGGAAGAAGATTCCTTTTTTCTGCCTCGTGGTCAGAATGCTTTCAAATCCTCTTGGAGTTTTCTGAACTTGCTTTAGAGTAGTGAAAGGGTGGGATGTATTGCCATCTGTGGTTTATTTCCCTCACTCTCTGTGATGTCCTCTCTTACTTGCTCCGAAAGAGCCCCAAAGGAGAATTTCCTTTGTTAGTTCCATCCTTAACTAACAAAGACTAGGAAGTTACGTCTGGCTAGATGAAACAATTACCTATTCTTCTGGCTCAGGCACTTTCTATCTAAAATGTGCGCGCCCCAAGCACGTTTAGCTCAAGAATGATCCAGAATTGTAGAAAAGTTTCAAATCCTGCCTCGTGGAAGAACCAGGTGTTGAAGCTGGGAATGCAGATGTTCTTTCATTGATATGCATTCCATCGTTGATTCTTCTGGAGTGCCACATCTCCAGACTCCATGGCTGTTTTTCTCCAATCCCAGAAAACATCTTCAAGAAGTTTGAGGGATTAGATGCCCCACCATCTTTTCTAGCCATCTGGCCCCCGCAGATAAGAAGGAATATGTCATTAACCGAATTATTTGTGTTTGGATTATGTTCTTCAGAACACAAGACACCTCCTTTCCCTTAGAAAACTCCCTCTCCCCTTCTTTGATCCTTAAGCCTAACTTTATTAGAGTCAAAACTTTTTTTGTTTCTTAAGGCAGAGACTCAAAAGCTTACAGCCTGAGTGGGGGAAAAAAAAGACTAGGTTTGTTGGAGTCCAAATGCATGGCTTTATTGGGTTGTTCTGCTGTTTTGATTAGCTTCTTACTCTTGATAGGATTTGCTTATTTTGCAGAACAATTACTCTTAGCATTATCAGCATTGTAATCTCTTGTAGACAGAGATGCTCATCCGTTTTTGAGAGAGAGAGAGAGAGAGAGAGAGAGAGGAGGAAAGGAAAGGAAAGGAAGAAAGGAAGAGAAAGAAAGAATGAAAGAGGGAAGTGAGGAGAGGGAGGAAGAGAAGGAAGATCTTTGCTTTTTTGTTTAAGGCGCCATTGGACTATAAGATTGTTTTTCAGTCTTTGAACTACAAAGGTTCTTAAAAGTATTTTGGAAGTCATCCTACTTCTGCTGCATATGAACTATGCACTTAGTCCCTTACCACCTCTGTTGTACTATTGATCAGCTTTTATTATTATACCGTCCCCCGCAAAGTGAGTAATAGCAAGCAGCTACCGGTACCTATATGTATCAGGGTGCAGAAACCTACCTGCTGGATTTCTAACTGACTTGGTTAAATGTGTGAACGCAGCCAGAGGTTCAACTGGAATCTACTTCCTTACAGCTTCCCACATTGTTATGTTTTGAATTGTACTTTAAAGCACACCCACTGCTCTTCTCCCACCTCATGGGTGCACATGGAAAGCAACTCTTTATTCCTTATTATTTATCTTTATCTATTTATTATTTATCTATTTATTTTAATCTATTTTATATGTATTATTTATCCAACATTTGAGGGGCTGCCACAAAGAAGAGGGGGTCAATGTATTCTCCAAAGCACAAGAAACAATGGATGGAAACTAATCAAGGAGAGAAGCAACCTAGAACTAAGGAGAAACTTCCTAACAGAGAGAAGAATTAACCAGTGGAACGACTTGCCTCCAGAAGTTGTGGGTGCTCCAACACTGGAGGTTTTTAAGAAGAGATTGGACAGCCCCTTGTCTGGACTAGAAGACCTCCAAGGTCCCTTCCAACTCTTATTCGGTTATTCTGATTGATGGATCTCCTTCTCCATTAAGGCTGCCAAGCATGTAGAGTGCTTTTCCACTTCCCACCCTCCGTTTATTAAGGCTTTAAAGATCGTTTATAGCAGAAATTTTACATTGTCTGCGAGAGTACCCAAAGCTATGAATTTCAGGTCATGCATAAACACATGCATGTTCTAATGTTAAAAATCTACAGGCTGAGTTGCAAAAGAGGATCTAGGCGGGATTCTCACATGCTGTCAGTTCTATTATAGAGGGAGTTAGGCCGATACTCCTTCTTTAGTAGTCTGAATTCTCAGTTCAGGGTTTGTCTGGTTCTGTGCTTTGTGAAGATGCAGCTTGCTAAGGTCCGTGATGAAGTTTTCACGGAAACTACTGGAGTATCTGCCAGCCTTTGTTTGGTTTTCCAATATATTTCAGATGCACTTGGGTTTTCTTCTGCAAAGGTATTTCGTAGCTCCACTCCAGAAGCCTCGTGGTTTTCTTGGGCTTTTTCAAACCTCTCTTTGATGCTGGGATTAGAGGCGTTTGACAGCATAATCAAGAGCACACATGCAAGGAAATCAGGAATAAAAAAAAAATGGTTCAATCCTTTATGTCATTTGGTCAGCTCCTAATCACAATTTCAAAGCGAAGAAGGAAGAAGGGAGGAAAAAAAGACTTATGGTTGTTCAAAAGGAAGGAATTTACTAAAGGTTCTCTGGAATTTACCCCTTCAATAATTGCAAAGTTGTGACATTGATTTAAAAAAAAAGAGAGGGGTGTGTGTGTTCCTGTTCCGTGACCTCTCTGAGTTTTTGACGTGTCCAGCACCAAGGACAGCAGCCGAGTGTTTTGGACTAAAGGCAGTTCTGTTGTCAGGACAGTGTCAATAGAAAATACTGCACTCTTTAAATCCATTTTTCTACTGGTATTTTTCTTTGCAGACACAATTGCACGACACTTTCCATTCATGCCCACCAGGAATTGAAGGGTGTCGTGTGTTGTTGTGTCAGTGCATGCCTGTTCAGGAGATAGAGTAAATGTTTAAGGAAGGTTTGGTGTCAGAATTCACCCAGGAAGGAGGAGGAGGAGGAGGAGGAAGAGGAGGAGGAGGAAGAAGAAGAAGAAGAAGAAGAAGAAGAAGAAGAAGAAGAAGAAGAAGAAGAAGAAGAAGAAGAAGAAGAAGAAGAAGAAGAAGAAGAAGAAGAAGAAGAAGAAGAAGAAGAAGAAGAAGAGGAAGAGAAGGAG
>NW_015390294.1:2225-6987 GCF_001527695.2 Protobothrops mucrosquamatus | reverse complement strand
AAAAAAAAAAAAAAAGGACCTTGTCCCTAGAATCAATTTGTCATCACAATAAACAGGGTATAAATGCTGTCAATTAGAGCTCTCCTTTGGTTTCTCAAACTGCCTCAGGTCTTCCTGTTCCTCTGAGAAGTGAAGGAAACCTCAAAAACCACATTCCCCCCCCCGCTTCCCCCATTTTTTTTCCCCTCCTCCTTGGGTCTCCCCACCGAGCCAAGGAAAGTTTAAAGGGAAGTTGCAAAGCCAGGGCAGGTCGCTCAAGAAGAAAAGGCAAACTTAGCTGTGTTGACTTTCTGAATGAAACAGATGTGGGCTTCCTTTACAAGCACCCGCTTAGTCCCCCCCCACCCCAGTGCTTATTTGCTGACTTTTCCTTCGCTTGAAAACATGTTTGAAAAGGCGGCGGAGATCAAAGAGAAAGGCAGTGTCCAGATTTAACACAGCCTTGAGCCCCACTCTTGGATGGAGAGGTCCTTTTCAAAAGGTTGCCAGTTAATTTGTTGACGCATAATAGCAACAGAGCTGGTGCAATCTGTATGCAGAAGGCAGAGAGCAGAGTCAATTACATCTGTATTAAGATCGGCTCAAGGGAAAGGGGAAAAAAAAAATATCTCCTTACATGTCCTTCCAGGGATACTGTTCCTCTGCTAAAGGGCAGAACAGAACGTGTTCTTCCGGTGTGTGGAAGAATTTGAAAAGAAAACAGTGCACAGACACCACATTGCAGCCTTAAGGAGCTTGATATCCCTTTGGGCACTGAACAAAAAGGAAAAAAAAAACCCGAGCATTTCTCATGTAGCCTTGTCAATCTGAGATCCTATTTTGGTCCTCATCAGTCCTCTGGAAAAGGCAGACAAAATGTTTGTTGCAAATAAAGAGTTAATTCAATTAAGTTTCCTGAACGGAAGTAAGGCAAGGTAGGAGGCAGCTCACAAGTACACCATTTAAACTACTTCCATCGCTCAGTTGCGTTCTTAATTTGTTGTTTTATACTGCTTTACTAATGCAGGCGTATCAAAGAATTGACTTACCTAAATGTTCCCAATTCTGAGGACAACAACAAACAAAGGGACGACACGCGGATAGAAACCAAATTCTCAATTAAAGGAGATTATCCTTTGTTTATCAAGGAAGCTAAGCAGAATCAGCCTTGTTTATTACTGGGATGGGGAGGCCAACTTGGAAGACCAGAGGAGTGAACTGATCTGGAAGGAAGGAAGAGAGAGAGAGAAGAAAGAGAGAGAAAGAATGAATGAATAACAGAATAGCAGAGTTAGATGGGACCTTGGAGGTCCTCTAGTCCAACCCCCTGCTCAAGCAGGATACCCTATACCATTTCAGAAAAATGGCCCTCCAGCTTCTTAAAAATCTCCAATGATGGAGCACCCCCAACTTCTGATTGTTCTGTCAGTTTGTTTCCATCCATTGCTGCTTGCGTTGTCTTCAGGTGCTTTGGAAAATAGATTGGCCCCCTCTTCTTTGTGGTAGCCCCTTAGAAATTGTGACACTGCTATCATGTTATCACTGCTATGGAAGGAAGGGAGGGAGGGAGGGAGGGAGGAAGGAAGGAAGGAAGGAAGGAAATAAGGAAGGAAGGAAGGAAGGAAGGAAGGAAGGAAGGAAGGAAGGAAGGAAGGAAGGAGAGAAATAGATTGATAAATCCATTCGCAAAAATGGCTTTTGGAAGAGTGGTAAAAAAATCTCCTTGCACTTTTGTGATGCTACAGCAAGCCCATACAGCAAACAATTGCCACTTGCTTATGCTTAACTCTACAGAGTTTTATCATCTCCATGTTTTTCATTCCATCGATAGCACGACTGGGTGACAAACCCTTCCATTCTTGAGAAATCAAGTCCTGCTAATTTAATTAATCCCAGTAGCCCCTCCCTTCGCCCCCATGGCTTTATTCAGGAAGTCCCAAACCTCTATGTTATCCAAACATCCATTACAAAAGTCTATAAGATTCATCCAGAACTTTCCTTCCTTTTGGCCTCCCTTAATCTCATTAAGCCTCTGTTTCCATACCTGTAGTTTTAAACAAGGGGTAAAAAAAAGAGAAGAAGAGAGATTGGGGGGGTGGAGGGCAAAACCCATCAATTATGTTGGTTCTGGTTCTCAAACAATTTATCAACTTGTCATTGATCGCCAAGCTCCCAGAGACCTTGGTTTTGTTTGAACCTGCCCAACAGTTGCTAGTTTTCTTTTTTTCTTTGGAATATGGCTCCACTATCCCCTTTCTCTCTCTGCTCTCTCCCCTTTTCACCGGGCCGTTCATGAGTTTGGCCTAATCAGATTAGCTCAACCCAGACACAGCAAAATTTATTCTTTTTTGAAAAGGCTCTGCCGGTTTTTTTTTTCTCCCCACTCCCCTTTGCAGACCCGCTCCCCTCTGTCTCTCTCTCTCTCTCTCTCTCTTTTTTGGGTAGGGTTTTTAAAAACTTTTGAAAATCTTTTGTAAAAGCTGTATCCAATGAACTCTTGAAAGAGACCCACACTTCTCCTCAAAGGGGACCGGTTAGAATGGGTCACTGGAACAAACAGTGGGACACAGCCTCTCTTTCAGTCCTCCTGACGTCGGATGGGTTGCTAGGGGGAAGACCACAGCCAAATCCCGCAAATCGCTGGAACATTTAATTTGTTTGCCAAACTCAATCTGCTGTAGAAATCCACCTTGTTTACAACCTTAATGAGACAAAACATTTGGATGGCTTGTTGGGGGAAAACAAAATGACTCTTGTCTCTTCCATTTCTTTCGGTTGAAATTTAAACATGGCTCCAGTTCGGGAGCCCGAATTCAAAATGTTTTTAAGCTATGGTCGTCATCTTGGTCCCCTTTGGGAGATTCTTCTGAGCAAGTTGCTCAAAGTCTAGGATTCAAAGAAGGTTTGACAACGTTGGCAGAAAGCTTTCCTTTGGGAAGGCGTTTGTGGAGTGATGCTAGTGGATGGGAAGGCTTTGAGTTATAATAATAATAATAATAATAATAATAATAATAATAATAGTAGTAGTAGTAGTAGTAGTAAAGTAAAGTTGGAAGGGACCTTGAAGGTCATCTAGTCCAACCCCCTGCTCAGGCAGGAAACCCTATACCATTTCGGACAAATAATAATAATAATAATAATAATAATAATAATAATAATAATAATAATAATAATAATAATAATAATAATAATAATAATAATAATAATAATATGATGATGATGATGATGATGATGATGATGATGATGATGATGGAAGGGACCTTGGAGGTCATCGAGTCCAACCCCCTGCTCAGGCAGGAAACCCTACACCATTTTGGACAAATGGCTGTCCAGTCTCTTCTTAAAAACCTCCAGTGTTGGAGCATCCACCGCTTCTGGAGGCAGGTTGTTCCACTGGTTAATTGTTCTAACTGTCAGGAAGTTTCTCCTTAGTTCCAGGTTGCTTCTCTCCTTGGTTAGTTTCCATCCGTTGCTTCTTGTCCTGCCTTCAGGCGCTTTGGAGAATAGCTTGACTCCCTCTTCTTTGGGGCAGCCCCTGAGATACTGGAAGGCTGCTATCATGTCCCCCCTCGTCCTTCTCTTCGTTAAACTAGACATCCCCAATTCCAGCAGCCATTCCTTATATGTTGTTGTTCAGCCTCTTTGCTTGGTTTCTGAATCTCACCCGGCAAATACTCCAAATGTTGTGTTGTTTTTCCAGTTCAACCCAGTCTCTTTTTTCCCTCCATTCAGCTAAGATTCTCTATTGCTCTTGTCTTGGGAGTTAATGTTTCTGACAGTTTGGTGCTGTGACAAAAACAAAGGTGCAGCAATAAGAGCTTTCCCAGGAAGAATGATGGCTGCCAAGGGTGAAGTCCATAACTACCTCTTTTTGAACCCTTCCCAGAGGGTTCACAAATTAAAAGGAGTGAGCATTCTGCATTGGGTAACCTCTGACATTCTTCCCTTGGTGAACTCTTCCTTTTCCAAGTCCTTTTTCTCCAGGCTTCTTTTAGTACTTTCAATGCTAAGACAATATATATGTTTCTCTTTCTTTCCCTCTTTCTTTCCGCCAGCAAGCAACTGCCCCCAGGAGTTCTCGGATAGGTGAACAACAATCCTATTTTGCAAAACTGATACCAATGAATGGAGAGACAGAGGAGGTTTTAAAAAAAAGCTGTTTCTCTCCATTGATGCCTGAACTAACATCAACTCTGAAGAACTTTAAGGAGTAGAATCCATCTTAGTCTAAAGTTTTGGTCCCACTCTTTCCTCTTCTTTGCTTCGTTAAAGAAGCTCAACTAAATCTGCTGTGATTTACCTCCAAGAAAGCCAGACTTTTCCAAATACTTAAATAAAACATTTTTTATGGATTTTATTTTATGTAAGAGAGGGAATGAAGAGAAGATTCTCACCATCCCTTTTCCAGTTTTCTTAGTGGAAGCAGATAGCTTTCTTGGGTATGCCATCATAGATTTGGTGTCGCTGCTACCCGATTCACAATGGGCTTCCCCCCCCCCTTCCTCCAAAAATTTCACACACAAGATGAATGTAGTATGGAAAGAGAATCAGGAACTCCTGCATGGGCCCAAGAATCAGAAGTTTTACTCTCTCCAGCATAAAAGGCCTACCTTAGTGAAACAACTGGGAAGACACCGAAATTTGAGTGCCAAGTTCTTATCGGATTTTCCCATCAACCTACAGTTGGATTTTATTTCAGTACTGAGGAATACAGTATGAGGAGAGAGAGAGAGAGAGAGAGAGAGAGAAAGAGAAAGAGAGAGAGAGAGAGAGAGAGAGAGAG
>NW_015390294.1:0-1822 GCF_001527695.2 Protobothrops mucrosquamatus | reverse complement strand
GGGAGGGAGGGAGGGAGGGAGAGAGAGAGAAAGAGAAAGAGAAAGAGAAAGAGAAAGAGAGAGAAAGAGAAAGAGAGAGAGAAAGAGAGAGAAAGAGAAAGAGAGAAAGAGAGAGAAAGAGAGAGAAAGAGAAAGAGAAAGAAAGAGAGAGAGAGAGAGAGAGAGGGAGGGAGGGAGGGAGGGAGGGAGAGAGAGAGAAAGAGAAAGAGAAAGAGAGAAAGAGAGAGAAAGAGAAAGAGAGAGAAAGAGAAAGAGAGAAAGAGAGAGAGAGAGAGAGAGAGAGCGAGCACCCTGGCACCTCTTTTAAAAGTGACACATTCTTTATAAGGATGCTGCTAATGATTCTGTGAACAATTCTGTCCAGTTGTGGTCCCCGCAAGGAGAAAGACCCCTTTTCTGCTCTCCTTGCAGCAAAACCGCTCTCCCCATGTAAATTCAGCAGCAGTGACTCAGAGGGGAAATACATTAAGTCAACAACATTCTTCGGTGGCTCTCTTTCACAGAAGCGCAAGAACAAGCCCGGCCAGCGATGAAGGAGAATTTTGTTACCTTTTGTGTTGTATTCATGCCTGGGCAAAAGCCGAAAAGATTAACATGCTGATGAGATCCGACACACCTCCATTAACATCACTCAAAGAGGAAACCAAAGTAGTGTGCGAATTCCCCCATTTCCCCCCCCCTCCCAGCTCATAATCTTGAAGCTGTTCTGGTTCAGGCTGCATTGTTGGAAGGTGCCGTAATCTGAACAATCTGCCACTTTCAACCGGCTGACAATAGCCGGCATTCAGAACTGTCAAGCCCATGCCCTTTGGATGATATTATTATTATTATTATTATTATTATTATTATTATTATTATTATTATTATTAAGTTGGAAGGGACCTTGGAGGTCATCTAGTCCAACCCCCTGCTCAGGCAGGAAACCTTATACCATTTCGGACAAATGGCTGTCCAGTTTCTTCTTTAAAAACTTCCAATGATGGAGCACCACAACTTCTGGAGGCAGGTTGTTCCACTGGTTAATTGTTCTAATAATAATAATAATAATAATAATAATAATAATAATAATAATAATAATAATAATAATAATAATAATAATAATAATAATAAAGTTGGAAGAGTCCAACTCCCTGCTCAGGCGGGAAACCCTATACCATTTCGGACAAATGGCTGTCCAGTCTCTTCTTAAAAACCTCCAGTGTTGGAGCACTCATAGCTTCTGGAGGCAGGTTGTTCCACTGGTTAATCCTTCTAACTGTCAGGAAATTTCTCCTTAGTTCTACGTTGCTTCTCTCCTTGATTAGTTTCCATCCCTTGCTTCTTGTCCTGCCTTCAGGTGCTTTGGAGAACAGGTTGACTCCCTCTTCTTTGTGGTAGCCCCTGAGATATTGGAAGGCTGCTGCCATGTCACCTAACATAAAATAGGGTACAACTCACTTAACAACTGCCTTGCTTAGTGGTGAAAATGTCGGGCTTAATTGTGGTCGTGGGTCAAGGACTATCTGTACATATTTGGCACTTATCTTGCCAAAGTAGTTTTTCATCAGCTTGGTAAACAAGCTGGGAGGCACATCAAGGGCCCCACCCTGATGCCTTCCAGAGTTGTTGTGATGCCAACCTAGACCCAAGTTTCAGTCCTTCCCCCCTTCCGCGGCTGAGTCCCACATCTGCTATCTTTCAGATGGCCTGGTTCTCTTTGATCTTGATCTGTGCTTTGGTCTGCATCCCTTAGCAGACAATAAATAAGGACTTCATCCCATCCTCCAACAAGTTTTTATCCTCCCAAGTTTTTATTTGCCTCTACCACAGAAAATAAGCTTGG
>NW_015390293.1:19598-54090 GCF_001527695.2 Protobothrops mucrosquamatus | reverse complement strand
CCATAGTTGCTGACCAGACGGCTGAGATATGTTTACAGGTGGAATATGACGGCAATATTGAACTCTACTCAGGTTGCCAAACAACTTAGTATTTAGAGCACGTTGCCCTTGATGGCCCTGAATTTCTCAATCACCTTTTAACATTTAATAATTTATGCTTCATTCATACTCCTTCATATTGCTAGGTTTTCAGGTTAAATAAACCAATGTTATTATATATTACATTCATGGAAAGAATTATTCATCAAATGTAAGGTTATAATACACAATTTAGTCAGATTTCATATAGAAATGATTTCATATGCATGATTCAATCCTTCTGAATCCTCAGTTTATAATTCTTTGATTATATATGAACTTTACTAGTTTAAATAACAGGTATAGTTTAGAATTATTCTGAGTTTTTTTTCTTTTGTAAATTACTCAGTTTCATATAAATATTAATGACCCACTAGTTGAACTTTTTTATATTTTATCTTTTGAACTATTATTGGCTATTTCTTTGAAATGTAGCATCAAAAAGAGTTTTAACATTTTTATATGGGTAAAAGTCAATTCAAATCCTAGTCTTTCAATAAAAAACAAAATGGGTAGCCTTGGTTTTTATATATATATAGCTTTTTCATCTTTTGTCTTTCTACTCTTTTTTAAAATGATCCAATGTTTTGCAAGCTATAATATCCAAAAGTTCAGAAAACGTTTGAATATAAAAGGGAAACAAAGTTTCTTCAATAAATCCTGCAGTTTTCTGCTAGTTTATTTATTGATCACAAATTTAAAATTCAGTTAACATTTAATATGTTCCTATTGACAAATATGTATGAATTTGTATGTCTATAACTAATGGCAGATGATTTTTTTCAGAGCATGGAACATGATAGGTTTATGCAAGAAACCTGAGCCAAAATACAATAGTTTAGTTAGACTAAATAATTCCAACTAACATTAACTCTGAAATGCATAGGATTTTATTTTAACATAAGTGCACATATTGCAAAAAAGAGATGAAGTCTCTTTAGTACACATGGACCAGTGTACTACTTTTAAAAGCTTTAAAGACAAAGAAAAGCCAGAGACAAGGATTATTTACTAAGTGAGTGAAAGTGAAGGCAAGAATTCATAGATATATACATTGCTTCTAGGAGCAATGAAGCCGAAAACACCAGCCTGAAGATGACGAATGGGACTTCGTCGAAACGTCGCCAAGACACTTCCAATTTTACGTGGGAGAAAACCCGAATAACCAAAAACCTACATACAAACACCCGCAAAAACCTCAGAAAACATATATAATATAATATATATATATACATCTACATCTATATCTACATATCTATATCTATATCTGTATATCTATATCTATATCTATATATCTCTATCTATCTATTATTAATTGGAAGCTTTGTCATACTGGGCAGATCACATTGGAAAGTATTTATAATTAACTTGTTTAATAGTAAAGGGAGAATAAGGAGAATACAGATGGTATTCCTATGTGGCACAGATACTTAAAAAAACCTGCCAATTAAACCTAACATTTCCCAGCTTTTTGGTTATAAATGTAAAATTTATTTTTGGTAATTATCCAACCATTGTTATGAATAGTAGGCCAAACCGAAGCATGGACATTATTAGGAATCTCAGAACTAAAAGCAGAAACCTATGTTCACCAATAGGCATTTGTTTTAAGACCTAGCAGCTTCCAGAATGCAGTAATATGACTCACCATTAGTAAGTTCAAAGAAAAATACTAACCCCACTGAAGGACCAAAAAAGTAAAGAAGGAACCTGTAAACAAGGGTTTCTCAACCTCAATGGCTTTATGGACTTAAATTTCCAGTATTCTCTAGCTCAGGAGTGTCAAACTGCTGACCCGGGCCAGATACATCATAGCAAAACTACACCCACCCCATTGCCAGCAATGGCAAAAAAAGTCACGATACATCGCAACACATCACATGACATTGTGACTTTGACACCCCTGCCCTAGCTATTCCCCACATCTTAAAGGTGCTAAGTCTGAGATTAAATGTGACATGTAAGGAATGATACTTTGCTTACAGAGCTATAAAAAGGGCTTTAACTCTGAGTATAGAACATAACGCATACTGTATCTCCATTGATGAACAAGGAAAAAGTTATTATTAGAGAATTAAAGAGAAAACTCTTGCCTTGAAAATGTCAGCTAAGAATAAAAGCCAAATGGGATCATGCAAAGAAAAGATTACAATGAATGATCCTGAATAACAAACAAATCCTGGGTTGACATTCAGACCAAACTGAAGCCCACAGTCACACTTGACAATCAAATGAAAATAAAAATAAAAATTGGACATGGAATTATTAAACTTCAGGGAAATTAAAGACTTCAAAACACAATATACAAAGAAGCTAGTTGTCTGTAACTGAATTTAGAATGGAACTGAGCAAAAGATCAATAGTTTGCCTCTGGAATAACCAGACAAAATTTCCTGGTTAATTGTTAACTTAAAGTTAACTAATACCAACTTTGCAAAGTCATCCTATGAGAAGGAAATGTGTAAAGCAAGGAGTATTTTGAGGTATCCTCGGAGAGTGTTCCAAATCAGTTTTTAGCTTCACACAGAAGTCAAAAACATTTCAGGCAGGTTTGAATATATTTCATAGGATCCCATGTGAATTAGCCGGCTTGGCAGTGACTTAATAATCAATAAGATATTTGTACATCTCCACAATTCTGAAGAACAACTCCCTTTATTGTAATAAATAGAAAAAGTTGCAATAAACCCTGCTAGCTTCAAAGCCTCTGACTCTGCTATTTCTGTAAGAAAATAAATTCTTTAGCCAAGATGCAAATGCCAATAAAAACTCCCAGCCTGCTCAGCAAGATACTTTTACTTAGACCAGCGGTGTCAAACTGCTGGCCCGTGGACCGGTTGCATCATATGGAAGCCGCGCTCACCCCAGCTCTGGCAATGAGAAAAAAGTCACGATACGTCGCGACACATCATGTGACACTGCAAGTTTGATACTTGTGACTTAGACATTCAGTTATTTGAATGCAAGATTTAGTCTGATTGGACAAAAGAATTGTTAATCATAGAGATCTCCTGTCCTCCTCTCTTTAATAATCCTCCTTCAGTTTGGCATAACTAGTGTGGCTTTCTCTTTTGAAATATTTTGAAGTGCTATAAAAATGGGACTAGAATTTCATGGATGTTAAAGATCTAATCCAAATTTATTCAGGTCCTGGATTGTCAATATCTGAGTTTGGGCCAAAATCCCAGCCAGCATAGGCAATGAATCCATAAATCATAAGATTGGAACTATAATTTCCAGAGAGCATTCTATTGGGATAGGCTGCTGCAGGATGCACTTATATCACAAACACATCAAAGTAAATAGATACACTATCTCCTACATCTTCTTCATTCACTGTTATTGTTTCTACCTATGTGCGTTTCATTACCTTCCTCATTGATATTCTCAGTCAGAGTGATCCAGATGCAGATTCTGCCTTAGAATTTTTATTCATATCATTTTTATTCTGAGTGAAAGAAGCTGCTGTCCTTGAAATGGAAAAACCTACTTCTGTTCATTTAATGATAAAATAATAAATCTATGTAGATTCTCCTCTCCCCCTTTTAACAGTTCAGATGCTGAAAACATCTGAATTGAAGTCAAAAAGTGTTTGGGGAAAAAGCTTTTTTTTAAGGAATTGTAGATTCTTTTCCTTCAGTACAATATGGAATATAATCATGACATGAAATTTGCTATTTGTTTTTGGACATTAAGTTCTGATGGCAAGTTAATTATATTTCCAAGTGAAATGTAATACATTATTTCATAGAATGGATGTGTGGCATCTCAAGGCACCCATTATTAATATACTAATCATTTAACTGCGCTATTAAACAATAATACATTGATTTGTTCAATAGGGAATATATTCTAATGTTGTTATATGTTTTTCTATACATTGATAGATCAAAAGATGGCAGCTTAAAGAAGCTAATTACTGCAGACCATAGACTTAGTCAACCCCAACAAAGAAGCTTAGCTTGATATTTCCAAGAAAGACATTCCTGACACCAAATGTGGCCATTTTTAAGAGAGAAAAAATGCTACAATGGGTGAGTCTATGCAAGAGAAAAGCTATTTTCACAACTGTGAACTTTTTTTTTCTTGCCCTGTACATTCCACAGAAATTTCTTTAATACTTCTCCAGAGAGAAAGGCTACCTGTTGATTGCTACGTAGTTTGTCATAGAAATATTTACTGACATACCGTATTTCCCCGAAAATAAGATCTAGTCTTATATATTTTTGCCTCCAAAAGAGGCAGTAGGTCTTACTTTCAGGGGATGTCTTATTTTTTCCCTGACACATGCTTCGCTTTGTGGCGGTGGCACCAACAGCCCAGTCCAGCAAGACCCTGCACTGCCACAGGCCCACTTCTATGGCTGTGGGCCCACTTCTGTGTTGCTCGTGGCTGGCTGCTCATGGCAGAAGGCTGTGTAGGCCATTGCACCATACTGCTGCCATGAAGCAAGGCAGGTGGGGGAGGGGGTGGAGCTTCCCCAATGCCTCATAGGTGCCCAATCACTTTTTGCCAAAGGGAGACTGGAACTTTTGTCTGCTTGTAAATGGAGTGGTTAGAAACCAAGGGATTCACTTCATTTCCAACCACCCCATTTGCAAGCAGACAAAGCTTCCAGTCTCCCTCTGGGCAAAAAATGTGTGGCACGACTGGATTGCCTGCCTCCCCCCCACCTCTGCCTCTGCACTGGACTTACCTGCGCTGCTCAAGGGGCTGGCGGGCTGCGGCTGCTGTCGGACACCGTCGGCCCCTGCATGCTCGCCACCACTTGTGCTGGCCACGACCACCCCCTGGGCTTATTTTGGGGGTAGGGCTTATATTAGGCACACCTCAAAAAATCAGGTTAGGACTTATTTTCAGGGTTTAGTCTTATTTTGGGGGGAACATGATAATTATGAAATTTCAAAACAAATTGTCTTATTGGATCTCATTAACCTTTTTAGTGAATCACTAATGGGAAATTTTCAAATGGAACATGATTCAATTGTTATCTACGATAACTTCATATATGCAACTCTTATTCTCTTTTGGACCATCAATTGCTCAATCTCTAAACAGATGCTACTTCCAGTGATTTTATATATAGTTACTCCTCCTTTATTTATTTATTAGATTTATATTGCAGATATCATACAGACATTTAATATAACACATATAGTGAGCTTCAGTTGCTGAGATCAGATTATAACTGGGTCTCCCTGCTGCTAGTTGAATATTTAACACTACAAGAAAAAGAAATATCCTGAATTTCATACATTTTTCTAGCCATCTTGCCCTTTCTTTAATATAGTCCTACTTCATTCTCCTATTTTCTTTGTAATTTGTAAGGTAAGTTTTCTGAAGACAAAATTTTAATTTTTTGGGTAAAGAAATAAGTATGCCTATGAAAATGTATGTGGGAGTATAAAATATTGTGGGAATATCTAGGCTGCCCGCTCTGGATATTTTTTCATATTCTCTGTGAATTTAATTTCAGTTGGATCCTCAATAAATTGAAGTCAAAAATGCATACATCACTTATATGCACACAGAGTGAAATATATAGAATTCATGAACTCGATACATTCAGGTATATTAATACAGCTCTATATGCATATAGAGACCAACACACACACAAGACACAGAACAATAAAACTGTGTACTTGTTCACAGTATCCACACTATATTTAATTCCTTTCAGTCTCTACACTAACAGAAATAAGTAAAGGGAGGGAAATACGATGACTGACATAATAACGACATTATAATCCCCACACCAGGCAAAATTGGTAGATGAATAAGGTAGTTTTTGTTCTGGCATCATATTGAAAAATATGTTCAAAGTAAAAAAAAAACTTTAAATTTATATAATTTCCCGAAGGTCCTGATTCCTATTTTCCATCTGTGCTGAAAATAGGGGTGTTCAAGAAAGGAAATATAGAAAATATTTCTTTCCAATTATTTTAGTGTCTGAATTGACATAATGGATGATGACAAATAGTTTTATGTATTTCCATCAAACTTGTTATTAATATTTGAATGCTTTATACATCAAGAATAGGTTTAATTATAAAGTCACATGCTATTTAACATGTTGCTTTGAGCACTTTGTACACTATAGGTGTGCAATAGATGTGTAGGCTTTCATTAGGTTATACAAAGAGGCCTATTTCCTTACATACCTGGGAAATATATTATTATACTTCATGCTAAAGTTGAGACTAAAAGTTACCAAGCATAACAAAAATGATTTCTGAAAAGAAAATGTGCATAGTTTTATTCCAAATTGTTTGAGTGAATTCATAATTTGGAAATGTAATCTTGGAACTCTATTTTTCAATTCATCACTTACCTATAATTCTCTTTTCTTAGGAATATTTTGGATACTAATGGCTGGAAAACAAGCAATAACAGAAATATATAAGACAATCCAGGTAGAATAAAACTAAGTAAACTGACGCCATGAACAGCAACTGCAGAGTGACATTTGGTGAGATGGATGGCCAAATGAATCTGATTAATAAATAAATAATAAAACAAATAAAATAAATAAATTATAGATGGATGCTGAAGTCTCTCTTAAAGTGTGGGTAGGAATGATTGGCCTCAGGGGCTATAGGTCCATTATCATGAATAATTAAAGCACTATCTAGTCAAACTGATAATCCTTTTTTGCAATACAGACTTTTTTCTGGGCAACTTCATCAGATCTTCCCATATTCAGTGCAGCCAATGGGAAACAAAATCTAAATAGAAGAAATGTTTTAGAATGGAAAGACAGAAGAATCTGTTCCACAACAGCTGGGGACTATAGGATTCTTTATCTCGATGTAGATCACACTCCCATTTTCAGAACAATTTCTTCTATCTTTTCCTTTTGAAGAAGGAACAGGGAAACTGCCCAGGAAACATTCCTACATGAAGCTGTTGACATATGATATGATTTCTCTTGAATGACAAATCTAAGATGCCTTAGGATCTAATGGAATTTTCTGTGCATAGATAGGCACCATGCTGGTCAAAGCGGTGATCCTGCTTTTAATCAGGGCTTTTTTTTGTCATAGAATGCGCTGGAACAGAGTTCAGATACCTTTTTTCGACAGATTTTCCAGAGTTGTCTTGAACAAAATCCTAGTCTTTTAGGTACACTAAAAATTGAAGGGTTTTTTTTTCAAGTACAAAGGTAAACCTTGTAGGGTAGGCAAGGTGGGTTGTATGACATGTATGAGTTCTGGCACCTTTTCTTTCTTTTTTTTTTACAAAAAAAGCACTGTTTTTAATGTCACAAGATACATGTGAAAAATAGTCTTTTTGTCTTGAGAGTTAATTGAAATACTACCATTAAAATTGTGAACATGCCATGCTATCATATGAATCTAAAACTATAAATCAAGGAAATAGAAGTATAAGGCACTTCAGTGGAAACACCAACTGAAGGGGTGCTCATCAATAATTTTCAGAACAATTTACTGGAAGTGAATTTATGTTACAAGTCTAAGAAAGGATACTTGATCCCTACCTATGATATAGAAGAACAGGTTATATTTGGTTTCATCTTTTAAGAATAAATTTGTGAATTATTGAGCAGTTTAACAGATGCAAGCAGAAAGTCTGAATACCATAAAGAAAGTAACTAGTGTGTTTTGCCATCATGTTATGAAAAAGATGGCTTGAATTATTTTATATCATGAAATTTCAACAGATAATTATCTATTAAAATGAAATGCTAGTTGGAAGCCTTTTTTTCATCCGGGTCATTTTATGTTTCATTTAGAAAGAGATTCATAGAAAAAGATGTATGGAAAATCATAATTATCTAAAGAAGGAAGCAAAGGAAGTAGTCATTTGTCATCTCTATAAATTATAGTTTAAACTTTTATTGAGAACTCTGCTGTTCTTGACTGCTGGGTAGTACATTAGAAGTATATCATTGTCAAGGCTTTAAAATCTTTTGTAACATAACATCATAGGCAGAGACATTTGCACATCCTACTACAACAAATAAATAGGATTTGGGATGTTCATTGACATGTGAAAGAAAGGGTTCACACACGTTAATGTTTAGGAAATAACCTCATCTATTAGATCAGGAGAGTTGATGAGAAGAGAATTTATAAATGTACAAGAGTGCTAAAAGAGAGGAACAATTTTAGGAGAAAGTAAAACACAAACAAATTAATTCCCTCAACCCCAGATAAATACAAGAAAGAAAGAAAGAAAGAAAGAAAGAAAGAAAGAAAGAAAGAAAGAAAGAAAGAAAGAAAGAAAGAAAGAAAGAAAGAAAGAAAGAAAGAAAGAGAAAGAAAGAAAGGAAAGAAGAAAGAAAGAAAGAAAGAAAGAAAGAAAGAAAGAAAGAAAGAAAGAAAGAAAGAAAGAAAGAAAGAAAGAAAAAGAAAGAAAGAAAGAAAGAAAGAAAGTAAGTCTGCTGATAAAGTTCCTTAGGGAACTCAGGTTTAGGAAAATGCTTACAATATCAGCAGAAAACATAGCTTAACACCTACTTGTTTTTTCTTTTCTTCTTTCACTCCTGGAGGCCAGCCATACATTTCCCTGCAAAGACATACTTTTCCACATAAAAACTTGTACATGATTGTTACTTAAGAATTCGGCAATAGCCGAGACCTCAGACTATTAAAAATCCAGGTATTTTGCAATTTGCTAAGTATTTTGATTATTAGCTGAATCAGAATAGTTTCTTCATGAGTGACTACAACTTTCAAATACTTCTGTGTCCAAAACATGGAGATGCCTAATAAAAAAAAAACTCATCAGAATAATTTCTGAAAGTACGCTCCAGTAAATGAGTCTGCAAAGCAAATAATGGAATAACCCAGATGGAAAATGAACTGCTATAATAGGACCTTGAATTTTTGCATAACAAATATATTATTTATTTGTTTTATTAAATGCTTACCCAGTCAAGAATTGTGAGCTGTTAACGAACATCAGTTTAGATGGTCTGCAATTAAAAGAAATGAACAGACATGAAAATTGTTTTCTTCTTGAACTGCACAGATGATGCATAATTTCCTTTGCTTGTACAGGTATAATTTGTTCCTAGACAGTGAGTGTTATCACATGCCTTGGTCTCTATATGCAATGAATTCATGGGATGGTTGGTAAAAGCAGTAGTACATTATGGAGCAGTAGGGTCAAGAAGGTTGGGAAAAAACAAAAGTCAAGAATTGAATATGCAATTTATTAGGTATCATCACATAACATATGTCATGAAAAACCGCTGAGCATATGTGCTCTTACATATATACAGATAATGAACTAGCTAATGGCAAATCAATTTCTAACTGCAAAGAATTCACTGCAGATGGTTGTCAGGTCTCTGAAATAATAGAATAACAGAATTGGGTCTTCTAGCCAACCCCCCGTGCTCATACTGGAGACCCTATACAATTTGAGACAAGTGGCTGTCCAATCTCTTCTTGAAAGGCTCTAGTGATGGAGCACCTACAACTTCTGAAGGCAAGCCGTTCCACTGGTTAATTGTTCTCAATGTGAGGAAATTTCTCCTTAATTCTAGGTTGCTTCTCTCCTTGATTAGTTTCCATCCATTGCTTCCTCTCTTGCTTCCGGGTGCTTTGAAAAATAGGTTGACCCTCTCTTCTTTGTGGCAGCCTCTCAATTATAAAAAAATATAATTATAGGTAGCCTCTATCTATTGTATCATTGGTTACTCTAATACAGTGTTTCTCAACCTTGACAACTTAAAGATGAGTGGACTTCAACTCCCAGTACTGAATCCCTTGCTAGTTGAGAAATTCTGGGAGTTGAAGCCCATACATATTAAAGCAGCCAAAGTTGAGAACATTGCTCTAGTATGTTGATTGTAGCTTATTGGCATTTGGATTAAAAGATACAGATATACAATTGTTATGATTCTTAAAATATCTTCCATAATCATAATGTGCAGATCTACGATATTATACAGTGTAAATATCATAGTATACAGTAGTCCATTTTATTTGCTTTGGATTAACCCAGTTGAACAAAAGACTGTAACAGTCAGAGAACAGGCATAATAAATAGCTTCAACATAGGAAGCACTGAAATCATACCATCTATAATGGATAGATGAAAGTATAATGGATTAGACTCCCTGATAATCAAACACTGTATATTATTTTATGTCTTATAATTACAGTCATAGTGAAAAGGGTCCTTTTTATCGGTGGAAAAATAAGATTTTCATGGAAGAAGAAAAATATTCATTTAAATTTCTTTCCTGATTCCTGAAACAACAAATCAATGAAGAAGTCCATAGATAAGTCACCATTTTTTAAATATCAGACAAACAGACACACACAGGCATACGAACACTCTTATTCTATTTACCAAAATGGGTTCTAACTGAAGAAGAAAAGATGATAAATTATCCATTGGGGAAAAGAAAACACACAGAAGGTGAAACTACAATTGCTAAAATTGTATTAAAAAAAAAAGAAACAAGAACAACAACACAGAACATTGAAACATTCCAAAAGTAGAATAGCAAATATCTGTGAAGGAAGCAGAACAAAAAGTTTTATGGCATCGTAAAATGTAACAGATTTATTATTGCATGATCACAATAAAGGAACATCATTGGCCACTTCATCAGATGCAGAGAAAGAAATATTATAGATACACAAAACTATTGGAGTGGGGGGGCTCATAACTACTTCTCATAATTTGCTACCTTGAGGCTCATTTCCACAATAGAATCAACCACTTGAATTTTTTCCTGAATCTTAACTTCTTAAAAAAGAGCCTCTGTCTTTGTAGATCACATCTTTCCATGTATGTAGGTTAGTTTTCTTATTTGTAGGAAAATACCCTGATTCTGTTTTTACTGTGTAGGTGGCATAATATGTAAACAGTGAAGAAAAAGCTGGCATTTTAGGCTAACAGACTTTCGAGAAAATTGGAAAGCAATAAAGCGTCATATGCCCCTTTTTGTGTGTGTTTTGTTTTCATAAAGAGTGAGGTGGCAAGCTGTTTTGTCTCCCACTTTAATTAATTATTTGCCAGCTATTTAATACATTAACTTCCTCACATATACAGATGATTTCGGCCTCTCTACAAACAGGTGACTTTATTGCAGTTCAGATTCTCTTACCAATAGGATGAGGCATCTCATAGACAGTATGATTGCCTTCCCTAAAAGTTCCCAGTCACTGTCATGTTGCATTAGAACGATACAGCTTTAGATTGCCAATGAGACATGGCTTCTACAATGTAAATGTTGATGACCTTTCAGCTTACATACCAGCTATCTCTTTCTGAATGGGAGGATCTAGCTAAGCTGAGATGTTAGGCAATACTGTGGACATCAGTTGTGATAACTCTGCTGCCCAGCAATGACTATTTAGGAAGCCTTCCCAAAAGATGTATTTCTTCAGCATAGAAATCCATAAATTGTAAGCAAACATTTCTTGTTAACAAAAAAGTATGCCAACCCAAAGATTAAATTTTAGATGTTATACTACTGTACATTAACCATCTTATAAGGAAATCAAAGTTTCATTTAGTTCACTATAATTTTATATCATGGTTCAAGACTTTTTGAATTCTCTTGCCTCAGACTAAGAATGATAGAGAACTACACGCCTTAATGCAAAGCTATTTAATTTCTCATTTTTGAATTATTGCATAAGTAGAAAGTCAATTATTTTCTGAAATGGAGAACATTCTCCAATTTTATAAAATACAAGTTAGGGGAAATTACTCTCAAATGCACAATAAATACAGCTGTAAATAAACATGTGTATTAGAGTACATATGAATAAAAAGGAGGATTAAAAAATATCCCAATCTAAATGAAAATAGAATAAAACAAACATTGATGAAAAATAAAACAAAATAAAACAGAGACAAACAGATTTAATTACCTTAGACAAGAAAACGCTGCTAGGTCCATAACATATTAATGACACTGATTTTTCATTTTAAGTGTGAATAGGTGTAAATGGGATGGAAGCTTTAAATGGGAAGACTCAAAGCATCTTCACAACCCACTGAGCACGCAAGCATACCTATAAACTGAACAAATTATGATTTGACTGAACTCCTATGTGTTCCAGGATTTTTCCTCCTTTCTGAATCCCCATCAGAAAACAATCCAAGGATGAAATCTTAAGTCCCTGATTAATATGGAAATTCTCAATCATTTCTGGGTTATGGTTGTCCCAAAGGTGCTTTTTCAAGAGGCAACTGTACTTTCTTTGTTTTTCCTTGAAGACGTTTCGCTTCTCATCCAAGAAGCTTCTTCAGTTCTGACTGAATGAATGGTGGAGATGGGAAGGATTTATATTCCTTTCAGTCATCTGGTCATTAGCACTCTTTCTAACAAATACTACTAATCCCCTGATTAGTAGTATTTATTAGAAAGAAAGGGTAAGATTACAACACAAGACTTCCAGCAAGTGTTTTTTTTCCCCAAATGAAGCTTCTTTCTGTACTATATAATATAGTGTCACCAAAGTCTTTATGTGTTTCCAAATGTTTTGAAGAAAGGGGACAGAGGCTCATTCTCAGATGGTTCTTACTATCTGTAAGAAGTCTTGATTGAATGAAATATATAAATACAGGAGCATACATATTAACTCTATCCTCAAAAAGAGGGGGGAAAAGAATCCACCTAAAGGAAAGTCCCTTGGGAAGATGGTAGACCCTATCTGTATGAATTAGAGTAGGCATAGATTTGTCAAAATAAATCTTGCCAAACTATTTTCATTTTTCTATTGTGTTTTAGACTTATGCAGGTCCTCGACTTACAACAGTTTAGTGACTGTTTGAAGTTACAACAGCACTGAAAAAAGTGACTTATGACCATTTTTCACACTTATGACCACTGTAGCATCTCCATGGTCACATGATTTACATTTGGATGCTTAACAACTAGCTCACATTTATGACGGTTGCAGTGTCCCAGAGCCATGTGATTCCCTTTGGTGACCTTCTGACAAGCAAAGTCAATGGGAAAACCAGATTCGCCTCACATCCGTGTTGCTAATTTAACAATTGCAGTGATTCACTTAACAAATGTGGCAAGAAGAGTCTTAAAATGGGGCAGAATTCACTTAACAAATTTCTCACTAAATGACATAAATTTTGGAGTCAATTGTGGTGGTCATAATTTGAGGACTACCTGTATAGTCATAACTTGCTTACCTTACAAGGTTATTGCTGTGGGGAAAATAGGAGAAGGAAGATGTGTTGGATATGTTCCCTGTCTTGAGTTCTTTGTAAAACTAATAAATATCGGACATATATTTTTTCATTTATGACCCTTTAATCCCTTTTTATCAGGGTGGAATCAGGGGGACTGAATGGAGCTGAGCATTTACTGGCCAGATGCCCTTCCCGACACCTTTGTGGAGTTTGCAGCAGATATTTTCTCTTTGCGCCCTGATATAGGAGCATCTGCCTCTGCCTAGGATCAAACTCTCAACCTTCCAAGTGGGAGGCAAGCATCTTCACCTCTAGGCCATTGTGCCACTCCAAGAGGTTGGATACAAATAAATAAATAAAATAAATACAAACTGTTCAATTCCATTTCACAGCACCATAGTTACTATAACTGAAAACCTCAGAAGTTTCTATACCAGTGCACTGGACAGGGCAATTAAACATGGGGAAATTGAGATACTAATTTAGAAGAAATACAATATAGTAGGCATTGGTGAAGCTTCATGGATGATACTCATGATCAGCATACAGTACTTGAAGAGAGAATGGACTTATTCTCTATTGCCCCAGAAGGCAAGACCAGAACTAGTTGATTAGAATTATAAGGAAGATTCAAGCTAGACATCAGGATCACCTCTTGACTACAAGTTATGAAATAAGCTGCCATATGAAGTGGTGTGTTCTTCTTTGCTTTAAACAAAGGCTGGGGTGTCATTTGTCAGAGAAGCTTTGGTGGGAATGAGGTGGAATTCAAAATGGCTAACATGAGACTGATCAGTTATGTGGGAAGGGAAGCATCCGGAGTAGCACTTAATTGATTTACTTACACAGCTACTATTGAAGCTGGAGCTACATGTGTTAAAGATTGTCTGTGTAGATCAGGGCATTCACTGTTCAATTATAATAGCATAGGAAATTTGACAAAGAAGCAAAAGTTCTCAAGGATATAATGGAAGTTCCTCTTTATTACCCATCTGACAGCCTCAGGCTTCAGAATCTGTTCAACTGCAATGAATCATTAAGATTTCACTGTGAGTAGGGAGTGAAGAAAGAGTAGACACCTTTTCCATACTTCGTTGTCTGTGAGATTTTAACAAAATAACATCTGTTAGCTTAGATTGTGGATGATTTAATTTTTAAACACGTGCTTCCAACCTTTAATTTTCTGCAAAGCAATGGCATACATTATTAATTCCTTTATTTTTCCTCAAGGCGAGTTAGACTTAAGGCCCTTCATAAATATTTAACAATGCTGCTGCAAAACAAACAAAAAACTTTCACATAACTTTTAATTGCAAGTCCTGTGCCTGTCAACAACAAGAAAAACACAAAGGGAATAAATAAATAAATAAATAAAAAAGAACATTGCTTTATTTTACAATGATGGAAAGAATGAGAAAATTGACTTCAATTAATTGAGCAGATTGGATAAAACATTGCTGCAGATCTCCAGAAGTGCCTTCATTTTAATGATGAAGCAAGCAAGTCTTCTGCACTGTTGGGATGCCATAAAGTAGTCATCTCTAATCTGGATTTTTCCAGGTGAGATGTGACTATAACTCACACAATTCCCAAGTGGTTTTTTTGAGAAATGCAGTCCAACCATATCTGGAAGATTCTAGAATATGGAATAAAGAATCATTGGAATAGAGGAAGGGAAGGAGGAAAATTTCTCAAACCTAGAAACCAGATCCAATAGCTTTGATCAAGGGCCAAGATGGTCTTGGCTAATAGGTGAGGTGTTGAGAAGGTGGCTAGTGTAAATTTGGGGTGGAGGCAGTGGTGGGATTCAAATATGTGAACAACCGGTTCTCTTTGTGGATGCCGCTTCCGGAAGTCCATTCTGGGCCTGGGCAACAAAAAATTAGCTACCGGTTCTGCCGAAGTGGTGCGAACTGGCTGAATCCCACCACTGGGTGGAGGCAATTACTTGAACAAAGCAGGGAAACCAAGAATGAATGTAACAATCCAAGATATCTGGACTTGTCTTGTCAAAATGATCATAAGAAAAAGGACTTGGACTCATTTTGGCTTCCAGAGCTTTTTTTTTTAAAAAATTCGACAAATTCCCTTTAAAGGCAGAATTCAGAAAAATCTTGAAAGATGCTCAGGATGTTTTCATGTAACTGACATATTGGCTAATTTTTCTTTTGCTCTCTTTCCTAGAGTCACGGTTTCATTTATTGCTTTAACTTCACTCTCTTTTTAAATCTTTGATCAGGTGGTCAGTTTGTCCATCTTTGGTAAGCCTCTCACTTTGTTCCTCTTCTTCTCTCCCTCTCCTCTATTTTTTTTATTTAATATGTTTTTAGTCTACCATATCTTTCCGGTTGTTTCCTTCTTGCTAAACTACAACAAACTCTCCTTTATGTTTATATTCATTTATATTCACTTTATTCCCCTCTCTTCCAGGTGAATACTTACCTGTGCAATTTCCCTCTAAGGTAGGGACTGGCCACCTCTTCTGACTAGTAGGTAGGTTTGTATGTTGAGAGCAAGGAGCACTTTCAGAGCACTTTCACAAAAGAGTTCCATGATGGTGGCAGTGGTGGGATTCAAATATGCGAATAACCAGTTCTCTGTGTGGATGCCACTTCCAGGAGTCCATTCTGGGCCTGGGCAACAAAAAATTAGCTACCGGTTCTGCTGAAGTGGTGCGAACCGGCTGAATCCCACCACTGTATGATGGCCATTACCATCCTCAAATCACCCTTTTACCAGAAGAATAATGAGAGAAGCGTTTTGCTCACTGGAAATACTCATGATGAAGGTAAATCTGGATGCCCATAGTGAAGTGGCATTGCAAAAGTCTCTGGTGCTTGGCATAACTGAGGCCACAAACAACAGGGTAGCTAGATTCTGTAGCTGATGATTCAAAAAACAAGGTTACAAGGATAGACAAAAAAATGTTTTTGATAGGCAAAGCTGGAAAAAATGATGCCCATCCATCCACTGATGAGGAATCAGAAGAAACAATAGCTAAGCATCAATAATGACCCCGAATATCCTTATGTTCAGAAGTGGACTAGAAATAGTGAGCATGGTATTAAGTGGACACCCTTATCCTTATTTTGGCGAAGGTATCCCATAAACTGGCTAATACAGCAAGCCAATTAGTCTTAGAATATTCATGAATATTCTAGGCCTAGGTATAAGAAATATACAGGTAAAAAGGACTGGAACTGTAGGTCATAGAAAAACAGGAAGCTAAATCAGACTCTTGGTAAGATCGAACTCTTAACAAGTACTTAAACCACAAGCAAGTGTACAAGTACTGATACTGATTAACAAGAAGAAAGAAACAAAGCCATGACTAGCTTCAGGCTGGAACTGAGGAGGAAAAAAAAGTTCATGCTGAAAAGCTAAAGAGTATTTGTATGAAAGATCGTGTTCTCTTTCATGGAAAATAACAAATAGGCTTTAGAAAAGAAAGCAACAAGAGCTTGTATAATGTGACCTTATTTTGCTGGAATGCTTTACAAGAGTTTGATTGCTTTGTATTATTGCCAGCAGTAATTTTGCTGAAGATGTGGTAGCATACTTGTAAAAATATGATAAATAAGAGTACGCACTAGATCTGGCTATCTGAAGAGGGCTTTGCTAAGCTGGAGAGCTGTTACTGAAAGGCCTTGTCCCCAAACGACCAAGAATTGTTGAACATTTGAGTATATTTACTTAAAATCTCATAGGATTTAAAAATCAAAATTTAGCCATTTAAACCTTTTAGTGTTTGTGTATGTGTGTGTGTCCAGGTATTGAGGATTGCAAGCAAAGGGTATTTAAAATATATAATATTCAATGGGTGCTAAATATTTAAAGATACAAGATCCTAATGCCTTTCAGTAGATTGATTCATTTGTACCACAAGCTCTTTTTTTTGTTTCTATATTAAATACTGCCTTTGAAGGCTAGACTATTTTGAGTCACCTATCAACAGAGGATTTGCCTTTTCTTTCAGTCCATTACAAGCTGAGAAAATATCTTCCAGAAGCTACACACACTTAAAAAAGTTTAAAGCCAACAATAGGTAGATATGTGATTTATTATAATATATAACCAGTGCTAATTAAATTAATGCACTGTTGCAATTAATGTACATAGAATCACAATGATTTTTCTGGGTACATATTCTCTTCTTCAAATCAAAGGTCTTACTGATTGTAAAACCCAGCATTTTATTTACTACCACCTGGGATATCAATTATTTCTGGTTGTGACTCACTATTGATATGTTGTGAGTTTATATACTGATTATAAGGCAAGGGATCGAATTGCTATGAAACACTTTCCAAAGAATGGTAAAAAAAAATCTGAAGATTCTGTGTCAGCTGACAAGTCCTCAGGATTCTAACTTCAAATAAATTTATGTGTATGTGTAACTAATATAGTTTAGGTTTAAAGTTATAGGCCTTGGATATGCAGAAGCTCCTGCATAGCTATTTCTATGTGTTTTTAATCAGTGACTAAAGGAAATGGAACCGGGATAGTAGCTTGATGCCAAGTAGCAGGTCCATTGTTCAGTTACAAGAAAATAATGGAATTTTATAATGGAAAAAATTGACTGACCTTTACATAGACTTGGGCCATGAAGCAGTCCAGCTATATAATGTCAGCAACATGAGAGGTACAAAGAAACAAGAAACTCTTTTGACAAGAAGACTCCTGAATGGACTGCCTTAAAAAAAAAAAGATAGGATTGAAACATAATATAAAAATAACACAGAAAGTCACATGTTCTTCTGCAAGAGCTGAGTAAAATACAATTGCAAAACTCAAAGAGGAGGGAACGTGGGGTGGCAGCAAATGCAGAAATGAAAATAAAATTATGCATAGAAAAGGAAGAAATATCTAGACTGGAGTTTTGGAAAGCAGAAAAGATATTCTATCTTGCAAGAAAGAATTTTGTACCGAAAGGAAAAGGGGACAGGAAAAAAAAAATCTCCCACGTAGCATAAATTAGATGATGACAGTGATGTTATGCATTCAGTTGAGTGCAACTCTTGGTGATTCTATGGGCCAAGACTGTCCACATTTTCTGATCTTGCACTATTTCTTCTGATCTTGCACTATTAATTAATAAATTAGAACATTTCTAAATATTCATGAGCAATATTATGACCTGAAAGTAATGCTGCTTATTTGTGGGAACCAGACTAAAAATTTCCCCCCCTTCTTGCTTTTTAATTAATTATCTTTGACTAGTATTGTGGGAACAGCACTTATAAAAGCAGGACAAAGACCAGGTATGGCCAGATCACCTAAATTTGAACTAAACTGTAATTGGATTCAATTGAATAAAGTTAATGGGTCCCATTAATGGAATTCAAGAGGACTATGAGGGACTGTGAAAACATTTAGGTCTCATGTAAACTTGGGGACTTCAAATTAAATATCACTGCTGTTCATAAATTATGATCACATCTATTCCTGTCACAATGACACCTGGAAGGATGTATGTTGATTGTTTCTGTTTTAATTAGGTAACAGGATTGTGTTTGGTTTAATTTGTAATACAAATTTATATTGGGGTTACATAGCACCTGCTAGTTGGCAGGAAGAAAAATCACCAAGTTCAATGGAATAAAATTAAATTTAACTAATTTTTTGCACAATTATAGGGGATTACTTGTTGAAGAATTAGAATAAGCAGCAGACCATTTTGGATATTTCTGCACCATGGCAAGATTCTTCTCAAATAATCATGCCACGTGAATGGCTATTTGCCTTTCATTTAATAAGGTACAGAACTGAACTAGGCAAACATGTGTGTATAGAACAGCATAATGGGAAAGACAGAGAGGGGTGAAATACAGATGCCTAAAATGAAATTTATTCCAGTCCAGTATTTTTCAAACTCTCTTTTTCTCAGGGTTATAATGCTTGATTGATCACTTATGTGCCATGAAGTTGGTCTTAACTTTTAGCAACCCAGACCCAGGCCTGGAGAAGGTCAGATGCATAATACCACAACAGTTCTATATAAGGTAGTTGGGTGGTATGAACTTTGCCCTGTTGATCTGCAAATGGGGAGAAAGAATGTTCAGGTGCTGCTCTGTATTCATAACTGCCTCTAAATAGAAAATGATTAGGACAACTGAAGCAATGTGTTAATTTTCTGTGTCCAGAGAGATTTCACCAACAAAAGAGCCACCACACATTTAGCCAGAAAAGGCATGCTATATTCTGCCATATTTATTTATGTATTGATTTAGAAAATTTATGTAGCCCCTCCCCCATCTTAAATAAATAAATCCAGATGGATGAACAGTCCCTACAAAAACCATAACNATAACCAATTAAAATAATCCAATTCAAGAAACAAAATACCAAGGCACTACATAACCATTCCATAAAAACAACCATGTATTGTGGGATTCCCCTAACATCCTGACCTTAATGCCTGAGGATAAAGCCAGGTTTTAACAGGTTCCTGGAAAATCAAGAGGGTTGGGATCATCCAAATCTCGGAGGACAGCTCTTCCATAGATCATGAGCTGTGTTAGAGAAGGTACATGTCCTTGTTCATGCACAATGCTACTATCCAGTACAAGGGACCTAATCTTTCTTTCTACAGCCATATACTTATGCTACAGTTAATCCTGAAGTTTTGTAGTTCTTATTCCTGATAATAGGAATTGGGGAAACCAATTGCAGTAAAGACTATAATAATATAATAAAATTGGGTGCCAAGGAGAATACTGTATATGCTGAGTCACTTTCAGATATTCCAAGTACTGTTTGTGGTTTATGCTTCTATATGAAAATCATTCTAAATAAGCTTGTAGTTTCTCTAGAGTAACAGAGTTGCAATATTACAGTATCATATTGTCTCATATCTTCAGGAGGTAGCAGCATTGGTTGACTTTTGTCTAATCTAAGAAGTTATATGGAATTGGGCTTAATTAATACTTGAATGAGAGAATATCAAGGATAAGAAAGTTTTTCTTAAAAAGTCCAGAAGATGGTGTAAAAAAAGTGTCGTAAAAAATAATGGATATTTCTAGGAACTCATCGAGGTCCTCTCAAAAGAGACTTTGTCAATGGAAGTATAAGGGTCCTTCAAACTACTTCTAGTTTATACTGGTGTATCAGATACAATTCCATGCCTCTCTATAAAATCCTCTTTAGATTATATGGCTTTATCTGAAAGTATTCTGGAAACTGCAGTGGTATATAGCAGACCTATCTTGAATTATTTGATCAGAATATTGTCTTAAACTAGACATTACATAATAGCTTATTAACTTCAGACTCCCATACTGTTTTCAGGTTCAATTCAACATGCTGAATTAGACTCGGAAACCATGATATTTGAAGGATCTACTATCTATCAACCATTACTTCATCAAATGTGCTGTAGGTTCACGTTTACACATGTACAAAGAGATGGCCTTTTAACTATCTGTCTCTTGTTTATGGAATGTTTTCCCAGAAAGCCTTGCTTTACAACTGAGTATCTTTTCAGGAAAAGGCAAATACTTCTCTGATATTCTTACAGGTTTTTTAAAAAACTGTTATTTTAACTCTGCAGAATATTGTATTTTGTATCTGTTTTTACTCTGGAAAATTTAGTTCCTTTCTCCCAAATGGGGATATTGTTTAGCTTTTGTCTCTGTGTTGTGATATTAAGGTTATTAATTATGTTATGCCATTGTATTTTTGTGGGAGTTTTTGTGGTTTTAAATTGTTTTGTATATATTCCTTCAAAGAATGATAGTTCTTGGACATCTGCCACATGGAGTAAATAAACAGATTATATTTGGAAAATAGCACAGCAGGAAGAAGCTGAGTCAATTTTTTCCATCCTGCTGTTAATAATTTTTATTTGCAAGATTCTTCTTTCAAAACCTATGAGCATTCTAAAATGAAGATCCATGCATATTCCGACAGAAAGCATTTAGTCAGTTCTATCATCCTTTTCTGCCTTTTGTAAGACTAGCCATACTTCAGTCAAATTATTATGGTTGGTCACACAATTAGCCAGATGTTTAGGCTGGATTTGACATTTTTGTCCAACTATTGAGTTCTTACCAAGGACCTGGATTAGGCAGATTAGGTTGTTGTTTAATAATATTTAAAGGACCATCGCACAATATAAGCTGTTCCCAGTAAAGTTGCCATTTGTGATTGACTGGTAGTAATTTTGTCAATGCTCCAGATGTTTGGGGATTGCACCCAAGGCCGCTATTACTATTGATATTATCTTTGTTTTCTTTTGCCATAGTCATGTGTAACACCCGGTTTTCTTCTTCGATTGTCTAGTGTACTTGAAACATGTTATGCCCATTTATTCTCCTTAGTAATAGAGTCTGTCAATATTGTTGCATGGATGAAGGGCATGATTCATTATTGTTTTTCTGGTCCTTCTATAGAGGGCTTTTAGTTCTCTTGAGTCCCGTCTACTATTACAGCAGTATATCTAATCTAATTGTTAATTGCCTTGATGGTATTTCTCCATTGAGTTTGGACTTTAAGATCTTCTTCACGTCATTATATATTCAGTTCTAACCTTCTTGACTTCAGTATGCTTGATATTGATAATTTGAAGGATGCTTTGTATTTGTAGTGATCTTCTTCATCCAGATTCCTGATGTTATTTTCATAGGCCATCTTGATTCCTTCAATTTTCATTATTTTTGCCCTTTGCTGATAAGGTGGCATATTTGTCCATTTCATTGCAATATCTGCACTATGGACAGTGTTGAGCAGTGTTTCTATTTCAGATGGTGTTTTCCCATACAGCTTCAGATCATTTATGTAAAATAGGTGGGATAGCCTAACAGATGTTTTTGATGTTTGACAGCTATTACCTGATTTGTTTAGTATTGTTGATAGAAGAATCAATGCAATGACGAGCAGCAGTAGTGATAGTGAGTCTCCTTGAAAGATCCTGTTTTGATCATCACTCACCAGGAACCATGTCTTCCATTGTGCCATTGATCTTTGCAGAAATCGTCTGATGTTTCTACTGACTTGTTATTTCTAGGCATTTGATTACCCAGCCATGTGGCAGGGAGTCAAATATCATTTGGTAATCAATTTATGCTACATTCAAGTTGGTTATCCTTCTCTTTCAGTTTTCAAGAATCATCTTGTCAATTAGGAGTTGATCTTTTGTTCCTCTGCTGTTTGGGCACTTTCCTTTCTGCTCAGGTGGAAAGAGCTTGTTTTCAGCTAGATGCATTTGGAATACATCACCTATCACATTAGTTAGTAATTTGAATGTTGTTGGTAAGCAGATATTGGCCTGTAGCTGCCTGGTGCTGCCTCTTTTGCTTCATTTTCATTATCAAGTTTTGCCAGATGTTAATCAGTCTTCAGTTTCACCTCCTTGTAGTATGTTGTTAAACTGCTTGCCTATGAATGGGTATAGTCAGATGTTTCAACTGAAAGCCATCTTATTCATCTTTACCTGGTGCAGATATGTACTCTAGAAAGATGGAGACAGCAACAAAGATTATTAGGGAACTGGAGGCTAAAGCATATAAAGAACAGTTGCTGGAATTGGGTATGTCTAGTTTAATGAAGAGAAGGACGAGGGGGGACATGATAGCAGTGTTCCAATATCTCAGGGGCTGCCACAAAGAAGAGGGAGTCAAGCTATTCTCCAAAGCGCCTGAAGGCAGGACAAGAGGCAATGGATGGAAACTAACCAAAGAGAGAAGCAACCTAGAATTAAGGAGAAATTTCCTGACAGTTAGAACAATTAATCAGTGGAACAACCTGCCTCCAGAAGTTGTGAATGTTCCAACACTGGAAGTTTTTAAGAAGAGACTGGACAACCATTTGTCTGAAATGGTATAGAGTTTCCTGCCTGAGCAGAAGACTGGACGAGAAGACCTCCAAGGTCCCGTCCAACTCTATTATTTTTAATTATTATTATTATTATTATTATTATTATTATTATTATTATTATTATTATTATTATTATTATTATTGTTGTTGTTGTTGTTGTTGTTGTTGTTGTTATCTTCCTTGCACTTTTCCACACCATTTTGCTGTTATTACAAGTTCTTTCATTTCAGCTTCTTCTTTTCCTTCTCCACCTCTTTTATCTTAGCTCCATTCTTATTTCTTGTATTTATTTGGTCTGTCCCAGAACTGTGTCCAGAATGGCATTGTTTCTTTTTCAGGTATTGGCTGGTTCAATGTAGTCTCTCTCTCCAATGATGGATTGGTAGAAACATTTCTGATTTTAAATTGGAGATTCTGCATGAAGTGTGCAATTTTGGTTTTGTATCTGCTGATCTTCTTGCTATAACTATTATTTATTTCCTGCTTTATTATTTCCCATGCTTTCTTGATGTTCCTTGTTTTTAGGTGATATTTCTTGATCAAGTATTCTTTAATCTTTTTGTTCTTCAGCTTTTTACCTTTCATCTATTCTCATTTGCTTACATCTGATCTTGGCTAGTTGATCTTATTTTTCAGCCTGATCTTCCAATTAGTTTGACTTTTTTGTTGTTGCATTCAATTATAAATGCAGCTGTGCTGTACATTAGTTGGCTTATTTCTTGCAGTGAGCTGGTGCTTATGTTTGATATTACAGTATCGGCATCTTTTAATAGTTATGCTAGCTGTTTTTTTAAAAAAGCATCAGTACAAGCAAGCTTATTCTTTTGTATTTGTGCTGTTCTAGAGCTCAGTTACTTTGTTTATTTTTTTTTAATTAGAGTCTTTGGTCTTTCTGAGGAGAAGGTGACAGGCTGCCTGGTTTGGGAATGAAAACCATTCAATAGATATTCTGGCTTCCTCTACTGCTGACTACCCTGGTTTGCCTTTACAGTCTGAGCTATTTTTGCAAAACTTTGATTTCTTTGCCCTGGGAAGGCCTTTGCAGTACTTCCAAGTCTGCTTCTGTGAATAACTTACTTTATATTATAAATCAATGCTCCCACCTCCTATTTTCTCCACAACAACAACCTTGTGAGGGTGGGTTGAGCTGAGAGAGAGTGACTGGACTAAATGACTCCCTTTACCTCAGAATTAATTGTGCAAAGAAATCCAACTAGAGTTTTATAAGGTCCTGAACAATTTCTTTTATAAAATATGGTAGTCCCAATCCAGTCACAGGAATATCTCATAGGAACAAAATTAAACCATTGAGGGTTAAACTGCCATATTATGTCATATCCAGCTCATCCCCTTGTTTGGATTTGTCTTTAGTTTCCCTTAAGTAATAAATGTAAACCCCAATTCAGTTCAGAATGACTATGAAAAAAAAATGAAGGAAATATACCATCTTCCCCTCACCCAGTAATTATTTTCCCAAATGTGTTCCCTTTCTCTTCCTGATGCAGACATTTTAAATAGGAAGAAAGAGAAAAATCTCCATTAGAACAGAGACTCTTAAAAATCAGCACTGGGGTGGATGGATGGAGGAAAAGGCAGAATAATTTTTAGGAATAATGCTTTGTGCCTTTGAAAAGGAAAAAAAATTATTTGGGGTTTTTATAGATTCTACTTGGCTTCTGTGGAAGATAAGAAGGGGGGTGGGGGAGCTGTCTTTTCCTATTCATTCTTGTGCAGAAATCCTGGGAGACCTTCCCACGGCAAATCTTTTGGGAATGTTTGTGGTTTTTGCAGAGTGCCCAGTCAGAGTGAAAGGCAATTAAATGAGCTTAACAAAACGAAAACATCCATATTTACATATGAAGTACAACTTTAAATATTTATTGACTGTGGCCTTTGTACAACAAGGAGAGTTCCCTGACCCACAAAGGGACTCAGCTAATCAAGGTCTATATGAAATGGAACAAAATCACTTTTGAATGCTTGGACTCACAAAGCAGCGATTTGGCAGGTGCGTTGTTATTCCCACTAAAAACAACATTAACATCAAGAGTCAGACATTGTTGGAGACAAAGAAGCAAGATGACCCAGCACATTTTTAAAAGCTCTCCTGAAATGCATGGAATTGTGTTTTTCTCACCCCTACATTGCAAATGCTCTTTTAAGAAGCACCCTAGGGGGCTTTAATAGGAAAGATACACAATTTAAGCTTTTACTACTAGGGATAGATAGCTGTTTCTAATTGCTGCTAGTAAAAGATTGCTAGATCACTCAGCGTACTCCTACAAGCACTCCTGCTTTTAGAGATAACATTTTAAACGGCAATTACATTCCACCACTCCTATTGTTTTTAAAAATAGTGCAGATGCAATAATGGTTCTAGTTTGTTTTTAATAATGTACCACTTGCCCTTTTAGGATGATTATACCCAAAGTGATGGGCTGTGGAAGTCACTGTTGGTGAATGCAGATTTCAGAAATAAGTTAAATTATATTAGTTTGTCTAATGGAGCTATTGTTATGAGAATGAATAGAAGGAAATCCCAACTGGATCATACCAAGCAGGAAAACTGTTTTTTATGGAAAGTAACTCAAGGCTTCTGGAAACCAGCAAATTGACTTTAAAACAATCAGACACTTCCTGACTCCCAGATATATATTTGGCATTATGCAGTTTATCAAGGACTAACTACACCATCTATGGTATCACTACAGGAGGGGATCTCTAGGTTTCCCTCTTTCTTTTTTTTAATTAGAATTTTCTGTTATTCCATGGGTAATGTATTGGTCACAACTGTTTTGAATCACTTGCTTAATGTCTAATCACTTGTTTGAATGTCTGACCTAGATTCTGTTATGTAATGGCTGCTGTTACTTAAGCCAGACTTGCGGTCTCCATGCTGGTAATTAGGTTTTGGGCGGGAAACTGTTACTTTAAACCTAATGGCTGCTACCTGGAGGCTAACCATATAAATAGCTGCACAGCAGCTATTTGAGCTGCTTCTGTTCAGAGTTAAATAAACTTGTTGCTCTTTCAACACTTGTCTCGCTTAATGCCTTCAAGAACCAAATACGTAACACCATGTGTTTTCTGGAGCAACAACTTAGTTCTAAGGAATTCTGCTACAAAAGATATTTAAAATAACCCTTCCACTACATGGAATGGTTGGAGTGCCATCAGTAAGTCCCAATTTTAAGACGCTCATCAAAAAGTTCATCTGACTAAATTAAATAAAGCTTATTTCTGAGTGAACAATGGCTGATCTCACAAACAACCCAGTCCCTTTTTAAAATAAAAGTATATTGAACAAGATAGGGAGGCTTGATTCAAATGCAATGCAAATGCATGTAAGTGGGCTTGCATATTATGCAAACATACCACATTATGGCTTAGAAAAATGTGTGAATCAAGTCAGAGAGTAGGTTTGTGCTGTCAGAATCTTTGCTGAACACAGAGGTTTCAGAAATTCATTCTCCCAGCAGCCCTGAAGGCATTCAGCAATCTGACTAGCATCTAATGAGGATAATCTCTTTAGTTTTGCATAACTCTTTTTATATTCTGTTCAACAGAATATAAACAATATAACAAACAATATAACAAACAGAAGACTATCAACCAATAACATAAACTCTCCCCAGTTTCCTGTTCTGGATGGATATTTATCATGAATTTACCAATTGATAATCAAAATTTATCCACTTGATAAATTCATGGGAATCATTTGTATTGATCCTTATAAAGTTATTATATTTGTTCATTAAATATTAAATAAAGTACATTTTAGTAGGAGACTCTTAGATGAATAGGGAACTAGAAGTTACTGAACTACAGTATGAATTCTCTCTCTCTATAATGGCTGTATTGGCTGGAATGAATGAATGGCATTTATCATTTAAAACATCTTGAGGACCACAAACTTTCAGCTGTATCATGCATTCATGCATTCATCTATCTATCTATCTATCTATCTATCTATCTATCTATCTATCTATCTATCTATCTATCTATCTATCTATCTATCTATCTATCTATCTATCTATCTATCTATCATCATGCTAGCCACCTATTGCATTAAAAAGATGATAATAAGAGCAATAGGAATAAGGAGAGAGAGAGAGAGAGAGAGAGAGAGAGAGAGAGTCTCAAACTCACTTAGCTGGTTTTCATGGCTAAGGCGGGACTAGAACTCATACTGTCTTGCTTTTTAGCTTGGTACCTTAACCGCTGGACCAAACTGACTCTCTTATAACTGTAGATAAGGTGTTTATATGTTTTTAACGTGAATTACAGGGGTTGAGATACGTACTACACAGAGTTGCTTTGACAGAGTCATGACTGGACTAGCTTAGGGAATTTTGGAAGCTGCACTTGCATCATATCTTAATGGTGGTGGCAAAGTTTGTCAGGCTTTATACAGGTAGTCCTTGATTTACAACAGTTCATTTAGTGATCATTCAAAGTTACAATGGCACTGAAAAAAGTGACTTATGACTGTTTCACACTTATGACTGTTGCAGCATCCCTATGGTCACATGATCAAAATTTAGATGCTTGGCAACTGATTCATGTTTATGATGGTTGTACTGTCGTGAGGTCACATGATTTACCTTTTGCGAACTTCTGACAAGCAAAATCAATGTGGAGCCAGATTCACTTAAGAAACAAAACATGCTGCTAACTTAACAACTGCAGTGATTCACTTAACAACTGTGGCAAGGAAGGTCATAAAATGGATCAAAACTCACTTAAATGTCTCACTTAGCAACATAAATTTTCAACTCAATTATGGTCATAAGTCGAGGACTAGCTGTGTTGCATACACATGGCAATAAACATTGATTCTTTAGACATACAATCACATCTTGCTTAAAGTAGAAACTGATATGCATGACATTCCTAAATGAACTCTTTATTGCAGATAAGATAGAAGTCACATAAATTGCTGGATTTGCTAGAGTGAGTGGTGACAAATTTGATAAACCAGCAAACAAATAAAATATACCTATTTTAGAATATAGAAAGCAAAAGACATATACTGCAAATGGTCCTTGATAACAATTAGAACTGGGACCAGCAATCCCAGTGCTAAGTGACATAGTTGTTGAACAAAGCATCATGTAACTATGATGGACTTATGACCTTATTTCTGCCATGGTTATTAAGTGAATCATCCATGATCATTAGCAAGACAACATGTAACCACAACTTATCATTTTACTACTGTCTTCTCCAATAACTGCTTGTTCAAAGCTGGCTATGAAGTGTGCAAATGGCAATTATATGGTCATGGAACAATACAATGATCATGAACATCTATCAGTTGCGAAATGCCCCAATTTCAATCATGTAACCACAATCGATCACATGACCACGAATGACCTTGTGAATGTGAGGACCAGTTGTAAAGTTACTTTTTCAATACTGTCATAACTTCAAATGCTTCCTAAGCCGGCAGTAATTAAATGATACACACACACATGTCTGCTCCAGGTTTTAAATTTTTGAAACTGGGGACATCTGATCAATATTTATAAATCTATTCTGTCTAGTCAGAGTCATTTTTGATCCTACATTGCCAGCATCAGTCCTTTTGGTTGGAAGATCACATTACTTTCTAGTTTCATGTAAAACTGGGAGTTCAAAAATACAACTTTTAAATATGTCCACATAATTGGGCAGGACAATTATATAAAAGACCATGGCCTTTGACTAAATTTTAGTTTACCTTAAATTCTAGACCAGGGGTGTCAGACTGCCAGCACGCGGGCCAGATGCGTCATGAGAAAGCCGCGCCCACCCCAGCTTAGGCAACGTGAAAAAAGTCATGATACATCGCGACACGTCATGTGACGCGGTGAGTTTGACACCCTTGTTCTAAATTGTTTCTCCAATCCTAACTTATATTTTTGTATATATTAATTGCTACAATCTTTCTCTGGTTTTAATCAACTATGATCTGGGTCACCGCCCAAAATTTATGATACAACAGCAAGTTCTAGCATAGTCACAAGCACATATAGGTAGTCCTCATTTAGTGATTGCCATGTTTAGTAACCATTCACAGCTATGATGGTGGTAAAAAAAATATTTATGACTAGTCCTCATATTTACAACCTTCATAGATTGTAAAGCAAAAAAAAAAAAAACTGAGGTAAGATCATAAGCACAATGGCAGTTTCATTAAGTGACCACATCCTTTAACAACCTAGTTGCCAGACCCAGTTATGATCACTAAGAAATTTGTGGAAATTCTTGATATCAGATGAAGAAAAGTGGCTTATATCATGTGTGTGGGAAAAAAGTGGTACAAGACTTTGAATATATCAATATAAATATGGCTTGCATTTGATACTAAGCAGCGACTGAAATTTTCTTGTATTGACTTCTTAAGCTTTTTTGTAGTAAATATACTCAGCACGTCTTGCGTGCCTTTTGATCTGTTTCCAATCTAGCTTTCTAGGGAAGACTTTTGATCGTCTCAATGAAATTAAGCGATTCTAAACACATATAAGAAGGTAGACTTCAATTCAAGGTGTCTGGCAATTAAATTCTGAGGCTTTTTTCAATATGTGATTCCAAGTCACAGGGGAATTTCACAACTCAATTTTTAACACTCCCTGTGACAAAAATAGATTCAAATATAGCTGCTGTGGGATAAACTTGAGGGCCATTTGCAAGAGGTCTAATTCAGCCTAAAGAGTAATGCTTCTCTTCAAAGATGAAAGGATCTATTCTCTAGTCAGTAAGTATGTGTTTCCTAATAACATTAATCAGATTTATGCATGTGAACTGACAAAATATTTGACCTCTAAATGCTCTAGTTTAAGATACTTGTGTAAGGTTATTTTATGGAGATACTTCTATGGAAACAAATATTTTCAGCACAGAAGATTAAGCCAGCAAATGAATTATGAATTGCAGTAAACAAATTTGAATTTAGCTCATGGGCATGTGTGCATGAGTCTATGCACAAATACACATGAAAACATAACTTTGCCTTAAATTAACAGTCTTGACTTTCCTTCAAATTATCCTAGGAGTTGTAGCTTGATGCATATTCCATAAAAATAATGAACTTACTCAAAAGAATCTACATTTATTCCAGGGTTCAAAGGAGACCTCTTATAAAAGAAGTTCATATAAGGAAACTATTGAATCCCATCCCTGTCTACATCCTGGCAAAAACCTTTAGTGTTAGCTGAAGGAACAGAACAGAAAAGGAACTGTTGCTTTGCAGGGAGCTGCTTTCATTTCATTTGTGAAATAACCAGCACAACCATAAGGGCTAGGGGCGGTCCAGGCCTTCGCTGATGATTTGGTATTCATTTTGGAAGATCCACTAGAAACCGGCTTTAAATTGATTCAAAAAATAGAAGAATTTAGTGAGATAGTCGGACTTAAGATTAATAAGAATAAATCCAAATTAATAACTAAAAATCTTACAAAGGCACAGGAAAGTGAACTGGAAGATAAAACTAAGATAAGTATAACCAAGAAAATAAAATATTTAGGGATCTGGCTTACAGCGAAATGTTCCTCGATTAAGGAGGACAATTATGATAAAATATTACACCAGATAAAAAAAGATTTAAAAAATTGGGAAAATCTGCAAATTTCATTTTTAGGGAGGATCGTTACGGTCAAAATTAATATATTATTTCTGTTCCAAGTTATTCCAATAAAATTAGGGAAAACATTCTTTCAAGAATTAAATAAATTGATCACCAAATTTATATGGCAAAGGAAAAAACCCAGGATTAAATTAAAACTCTTGCAAGATATGAAAGATAAAGGGGGATTGGCGTTACCAGAGTGGGAAATATACTACCAAGCATCGAGCTTAACTTGGCNTATAAGAATTCCAATGTGGTTATCCCCAACAGAAGCTCTGAAACACCCAAACCTACTGGATATAAATAAGATAATTAGATACAAGGAATTAATAAATGAACAGGGAAATCTGAAAACAAAACAAGAATTGGAACAAGAGATAGGCAGAGAGATTGATTGGTGGACATTTACACAAATTCAGTCTAAATATACAGAGGACAAAAAATTATATGAAATACAAAAAGAGCCGCAAGAATTGGATAAAATTATACATGGAACAGAAATAAAATTAATTAGCAATATATACAAATACCTATTGAGATATAAAATGGAAGACGAGGTTGTCAAAGACACAATGATTAGATGGGCAAAAAAATTCGGATATAATATAGAATTGGAGAAATGGGAAAAAATATGGGAAATAAACATAAAATTGACTATGTCAGTGGCATTCAAGGAAAACCAGTTGAAGATGTTTTACAGATGGCATCTTCCACCAGCAAAGCTTGCCAAGATGTTCCATAACAATTCGCCAACATGCTGGAAATGTAAAAAGGTACATGGAACATATTATCATTTATGGTGGACGTGCCCAGTTGCGAAAAAATACTGGACTAAAATAAGAAGATGGATTGAAGAAATAATAGACCAACCCATAGACTGGAAACCAGAGAAGTTTTTGCTGGGTATTTTAAACAGGAAATATAGTAAAGAAATACGGTACTTAATTTTACATATAACAACGGCAGCAAGAATAGCATACGCACAGTTCTGGAAAAATGAGAATATACCATTAGAGGAAGAAGTGATAAGAAAAATCCTGGACTGTGCTGAGATGGACAAATTAACAAAAGAGATAAAAGAAAAGGAAGACACAGAGTATTATCTAACATGGAACAAGTGGTATGACTGGTTGGAGACTAGAAATAATAGAGAAGAATAAATATGGAAAGGTCAAAAGTGGAAAATGTGTGTATAATGTATAGTAATAATAATATGTAGTATTCTTAGTATGAAGTAGAGTATGAAGGAAGAAAAATGCAAATAAGAAACAACGGGGCAACAAGGATAAATATTCTAATGAAGAATAAGGGGGGAAAATGTAAATAATAGAAGATTACTGTTACAAAATTGCTGATAAAAAAGGGAGGAGTATATACCGTGTGTGTATGTGTGCTATGTTTTGTTTTGTTTTGTTGATTTAAAAATAAAAATATCAAAAGTAAAAAAAAAAAAAAGGGCTAGGGGCATATTTATACCTCTAGTGCTTGTGTAAGAGATCAACCTGAGAATAGCCCAGAGCTATATAACATTACCAATCCATGTGCTCCAATGTTTCTAGCACAAGGAACATACAGTATTAGTTCTCAGCACTAATCATTGATGCGTGATAGTCTCCTACCACAGCCGAAGAACAAATTAATATTATTCTAGAATGTATTACATCAAATGTTGTATGAAGGAGCTTTATGACAATTTTCTCTGAGTCCTGAATATCTATGATTAAATATCTCTGTCAAGGCAACATTACAGCTAGCCCACCATGCTTATCTGCTGAAATGCAACTCATGCTTATGGAGATTTCTTATGACAGCGTTGGATTAAAAACTATCCAGGTTATGCATTTGATCCTTAAGAGAATACACAATCCAATCTAACGTAGGCCAGTTGCTTTATCCAGCTTTTTGAACTATCTGTCCACAGCATATTCAGCCAGTCAGAACAGATCTATTGAAATTGGTGGGTTAGAAAGAAATAATCTTGTTTTCTGACAAAAACTTTCTTGTCATGCCCATAGTTAGCTCAGTGGGAAAAGAGCAGAGTACTATAACATTTTGAATATTAAAGGGATTATAGAATAAATGGCACTAGAAAGCCTCAAGGATAAATGATATAGGTATAATTTACTGCATTAGGACTATGATACAAAACTCCCTGACAAAATGTATCTCCATGTATCTCTAGGAACAAAGTGATGTGTAAATACGAATGCAGTTACTTTGTTATTATACAAATGTAGTACACTGTAAAATAAAGTATAAAAATTATGGTATGAATGATGCGTTGAATTAGATTATAGATAACTGCTAAGCATGGCATCATTCAAAATTCTGCAGCCATTCATGAGCCTTGGAAATAAATCCTTTTTATAGCATACAGTATTTACATATTTAGGGCACAGGATAATGTGAAGAAGAAAAATATTTTGTTTTTTTCTTCATCCCTAGTCTGTATGTACTAGAGATGATTCTTTGACATTAACATTAAGAAAAGCTTATTAAAATTGCCCTTTCCTGCAATAGCATAGATGGACCCAGTGGTGGGATTCAAATATGTGAACAACCGGTTCTGTGCGGATGCCGCTTCCGGAAGTCCATTCTGGGCCTGGGCAACAAAAAATTAGCTACTGGTTCTGCCGAACTGGTGCGAACTGGCTGAATCCCACCACTGGATAGACCCCCCATCTTAAGGGGTCAGGCTATGATTCAGTGCAGCCATGACATCATCAAAGAAAATCTTCTAAGGAAGGAGTTTGAAGGATCTGGAAGGCTTAAACTGTATTAAAAAATCATCTTGCACATGTCTAATACACAGGGAAATATGTATTAGATAGCATCTGTGGTTCTAGAAGGAAAATAATTTACTAGACAATCAGCAAAATAATGGTTAAGGCACCTGTTCAGTTGACCAGTTAATAAGAAGACATTGCTGCTTTTGCGTGGCTAAACCTTACGTGGGCCCAGGATTGTCTAGAGATGAATTATATAAATCAGGCCAATAGTATGTGGCATTCCTGGTAGATTACTTACTCTAACAATCTGAAAGCAGCTCTCATCACTCCAGTAACTCCCTAGTAACACTTCATGGCTAAAGCTATTATTTTCTATTTTGAAATGACTATGTCTGACCCTTTATGACAAGATTACAACCTTTTATAAATGTAAATCTCAGGAATAAATCAAGCTCGGTCCCATTTGTTTGGGAGACAGTGGACATTATAACTGGGAAGGTTATTTTCCTCATCCATCCCTTTTTCAGAATCAATTCACATTTTTGTACATGAATCACTCATACATTTCATACTTGGATAAACAGAGGGTGTGAGATTGCAATACAGACTGCTAGATTTGCTTCCTAAGGTGATTTGTAGAATTCAGGAATATGAACATTGGGAAGATTTATGTGCTAGCATGTCAGCCAGCCTGGAATTCTACAGTAAGCATCTCTCCTGACAGTGCTTCAATTTTCATGTTTCTGCTTAACTGAAATTATACTAATCTGTAGCCCTGATATCAAGAATATGGCACCAGTGAAACTCTTGGCTTTGTCAGGGAGAGACATTACATTCATACATGTTTGCAATATATAAATATGTTCATACAGTATATGTAAACATTCATTTAAATATTTAACATTTGTTCAGAAGCAGTATGCTGAATTATAAGGCACTGGATATTTATTTTTTTAAATACCTTTAATGTTCATCTTATGAACAAACAGAGATATTCTGCAGCCAATGTTGGGCGAAGAATATTGTTTTTTGTCTACTAAGAGCTGATCTGTAGTGTATCCTTTAAGTGTAGCATTATTTCTACTAGACCCAGGTAGACATGTGAAGATATTGGGTATG
>NW_015390293.1:2333-19489 GCF_001527695.2 Protobothrops mucrosquamatus | reverse complement strand
TTATTATTATTATTATTATTATTATTATTATTATTATTATTATTATTATTATTATTATTATTATTATTATTATTATTATTATTATTATTATTATTATTATTATTATATGTTTTGCTAGGGTAATGATTAAAAATGCCAAATAATTTCTTACTGCATCTTGACATTGTAGTGAAATTCACCTTTCTTTCTCTGAAATCCTGAACATTTTATAGTCACATATTTATGTTTATAAATGCCTAAGGAGAAGGAAATAGCAGGTGTAAAATAATAGAGCTTTTTAAATAATAATAATAAAATCCATTGTTCTGAAATACCAAGCTGCCAACAAGGTAAATTGCATGTCAGAAGAGTAATTTAGTAAGAGAAAATGAAAGATTTAGGATTCCTTTCCCAACTCTTCAACAGAGGCAGTAAATCAAATCCCAAATCTTCAGTAGCTGATATTAGACATCAAATTTGCAGCTCACACATTATCTCCCCATTCTCCTCATGCAGCAGAGCTTAGAACAGATTTCAAAGAGGCATCTGTAATTAAGATGCAAGGGCAAAATCTTGATGGTTTTCCCAAATCCCTTTCATAGGTTAACATCCAATTGATTGTCAACATCAATGTGAATGATGCTAAAGAACTCTAGTATGGGAAAATGCATATGCTTAGAGATATGTCGGGAAAATAAACTCTCCCTCTTTTCATTATCTGAGGTTAAAAATATATACTTTTTTTCTGGATAAACAAAAACATGGTATTTGAAATGAAACCTTTCAAGACTCTGTAAACATGAACTGCAAAAATGTTCTTGTCAGCAAGTTCTAGCCTTATTTTTTTGAGATGATTTACGGTTCACACACTTCCTTCACATTGGTATCACAAAGGAAAATATCCCAGGAAATGCAACATACAGCCAAATTTGTGGGGGAGAATTTCTTAGAAATTTAAAAACTACCAAAAGTAAGAGAAGGTCCTTGGAGTCATATATCTACTGCTGTTCACTATTTTGAAGTGAAAAAATGACAAATTAGCAACCATTATGATGTACTATTACAGCAAACATAAGTGAAGAACAATCAAATGTCTGCCAGGGTTCATACAGTATACTGTATATCTAATATAGACATTTAAGTTTCTTAGGAAAAGACATAGCACAATATTTACAACTAACTATTTCCCTTGTTTACCAATACTTTTCCAATACAATATTTAAAGCTAACAAGGAATAGAATATAGAATACCGAATAACAGAGCTGGAAGGGACATTGGAGGTCTCTTAGTTCAATCCCCTGCTCAAGCAGAAGACCCTATGCCATTCCAGACAAATGGTTATCCAATCTCTTCTTAAAAACCTCCAGTGATAGAGCACCCACAACTTCTGGAGGCAAGTCATTCCACTGGTTAATTGTTCTCACTGTCAGGAAAGTTTTCTTTAGTTCTAGGTTTGATCTTGCCTTGATAAGTTTCCATTCATTAATTCTTGTCCTGCCCTCAGGTGCTGTGGAGAATAGGTTGATCCCCTCTTCTCTGTGACAGCCCTTCAGATATTGGAAGACTGTTATCATGTCACCCCTAGTCCTTCTTTCCATTAGAAAAGACATATCCCATTTCTGCAACCATTCTTAATATGTTTTAGCCTCTGGGTCCCTAAGTTTCTTTGTTGCTTTTCTGTGAGCCCTTTCTAGAGTCTCAACATCCTTTTTTTTTAGCACGGTGACCAAAACTGGATTCAGTATTCCAAGTGTAGTCTTACAAAAGCAATATAAAGAGGTGACCTTAATATTATCCCTCTGTTGATGCAGCCTAGCACTGCATTGGCTTTTTGGCAGCTACAGCACACTGCTGGGTGATATTTAAATGGTTGTCCAATAGGACTCCTAGACCTCTCTCACAGTTACTGTTGTTGAGCTATGTACAATCTATTCTGTACATTTGGCTTTTCTTGACTAAATGTAAAACCTTACTTTTCTTATCATTGAATTACTTTTTGTTGGCTAGGCCCAAGTGTGCAAGTCTATCAAAATCCTTTTGGATTTTAAGCCTATCTTCTAAAGTGTTGACTATTCCTCCCAGCTTGGTTTTATCTGAAAAGTTTATGAGTTCCCCTTCTATTGCTTCATCTAAATAATTTATGAAGATATTGAAGCAGAACCTTAAGGTACCCCCTTGCTTGTTCCTTCCATGCAGATGTAGTTCTATGAAAACTACACTTTGAGTGTGGTTGGTCAGCCAGTTATGAACTGATCTAGTGGTGATGCTGTCTATCTCATATTTTTCTATCTTACCAAGAAGTGATTGTAGACTATGTTATCAAATGCCTTACTGAAGTCCAAGCATACTATAACTTCATGAATATAACTAAGACTACTACCAGAACCAATGCAATAAATTTAATGAAGGTTCTCATGCCTTTCTGATTTAGCTGAATTCCTTCTACTTGCTATCCAGGAAACATTGTCACAGTGAGATAAAGAGGGAAAATGAACCTCACTGGTGTTTTTGCTTATCTTGTACAGTATGTGCTAGTGGAACTGAATTAAGGGATATTAATCTATCATGTACACAGAACCAGGTATATATAGTAATGGTGTCAGATAAAAATGTATGGCAGAGGTCCAGGAAGAAGTTGCCTCTCAAAATCAGTAAGAATGAATTGTCAAATTTTGAAGGAATATACATTACAATTTAAAGAAATTGCTTGCACTAGTCATTGTGACTAGAGTCTAAAATTACCAGAGATTGTTTTATGTTGCTTTCTAGCTTTTTATATTCATTATCCTCAATATATTATGATTTTATGGTTTTAATATATCAGGAGCCATCTTGAAAAATTGAAGGAATGGGTAGCTATATACTATTATAATAGGAATTATGCCTGTATGTTATAACGGAAATACAACTTCTCCCACAAATCTGGTGATTATGTATATAAGGTTCAGTCTTTTTGTATTAGCATCGATAGTGATGCAGGGTAGAAGCAAGAAACTCAGACTGTCTCCTGCTGTGAAATATGGCATATATTGCAATCTTATTCATGTCCAGATAGAAATAAAACCACTGAGTTCAATGGGGTTTACTCCCAGTAAGATTGAAGCTGTAAAACTCACACAGCATAAACCAAAGTTTGAAGTAAATCAGTACAGCTAAACAACTTATCTAGTCAATAAAAACAAAGGAACCTATGGAAAGAATAATTCAGAGGTTTTAGGAAAGAGAAGGGAAGACCATCTTAAATATATATATAAAGCAAATTTTTGTTTCTTTTTGTAAGATTTAATTTCCATAGGGACTGACAGGAAAAATAGTTTGATTTTGTTGTAATAGATTGTGGAGTTTGCCTTGTTAAATTATGCTATAGAAATAAATAGACCCAAGGCTTGAGTCCCCATGATGACATTCAACTACTTTGTGTATTTTGAAAAGTTGAATTTTATTTGATTTGGAAAATGGTACTTTAAAGCAGGGGTGTCAAACTGCCGGCCCGCAGGCTGGTTTCATCATAACGGAGCCGCGCCTACCCCATTGCCTGCAATGGCAAAAAAGCTCCGATACGTTGCGCAACATCACGTGACGTTGTGAGTTTGACATGTCTGCTTTAAAGGGAAGCAGGCAGTTAGTTAATTCAGCTTCCCCATTATGACTTCTAGCAGACTCTTCAATATAGGAGTTCACTCCATTCACAGCTCTTTTAATTAATTATTCAAGACACATATTGTCTTATCTGTTAATAATAGCTACTCCACTTTTGATATTGTTGATCATACTTTCCTTTTGAAAAAGAATAAGAAATGACCTAAAGAATGTCCTACCTCAGCTCCTGGTCTTCATAATTCAACTCATCTGTCATGGCTGCATATTCCATACTTGATTTAAAAGGGCCACTGCTGTGTTTTGCACTATTCCCAGTACAGCAAGGAATAACCTCCAGTAAATGGCAGGAGTCTTATCAAAATATATCTTCCAGATAGTATGATTTTGTATCATCAGAAAATTGCCCCAGTTATATTTGCTTCAGTGGGAGCAACCTTCAGTCTGACATTACTGATCAAGAGCTATCTGTCAAAATGTGTTTGCAAAAGTAAATCTTCTGTACAAAAGCTCCCATTTCTAAACATAAAACTGGGTGATATCTGGAGGAGTTGACTTCATCAGGAGAAAAGAAAATTGTTAAGCTGCAGCACTCCCATGTGATTAATTATATCTCTAAATTTGCCTGAGACAAGCACTCTGAAAGTTGCATAAATAAGACCCATCACTCACCATGAATAAACTTGAAAACTTACATATAAAAATAAATTGGCTTCTTTTCAAAGAACATCCAGAGAAACAGGTGCAAATTTCCTTCTAAAAGCTAATATCAGACAGAAACAGCAATGTAAAATAGGATATAAAGTTGCTTTCTGAACGCTCAAGAAGAGAGTAAAGGAAGCTTCATAAGAATGTGGCTTCACAAGAATTTGGCTGAACATATGTTATACCTATTTCTCAATTCAGATGGTGGTACTCATCTAACTTCCACTCTGTGAAATACTGCAGAAAGCAGCCTAAAATAGTCCATCAACATTTTGAACGGTTTGCAGACTTTTCCAGCATGTAAATCTTTGATTTTATAATGACTTTGAAATATGCTGGAAACTATCTTTAGCTTTAGGTTAATGTGGGTTCTTTAGTTATTTGGAGTGTTGTCAGAATATTTTGTGATGATCACTGCCAAAGCAAGCTATGGCCAACACAGCAGAAACATTGTTTAGAGACACTTTAAAAAAGGTATCATCTGAATTTGAATATAATTGCTGTGTGCAATTCTATATTCTTAGAATAACTCTTCATTTGTTCTTTTTTCATTTCTTTTATTTCCAGAGCCTTAATACATCTCCAGATGCAAATAATTGCGCATATATATCCATATTTTTGTAACTGTTATAGAGTAGTGTATTGAATGCATATTTCTTCATTTGCTTTTTTCTTTCTCTCTCTTACACTCTCTCTCTCTCTCTCTCTCTCTCTCTCTCTCTCTCTCTCTCTCTCTCTCTCTCTCTCTCTCTCTCTCTCTCTCTCTCTCTCTCTCTCTCTCTCTCATATTAACTTTTTGATGTAACTTCCCTAGATGAGCGTATGGGCATATGAATGCCAGACTTTTTGCTGGATCAGACCAAGCATTTCTCAAGTCTAATGTTCTTGCTTTTAACTGTAGTCACCTAGATGCATTGAACATCTCACCAATAGTGATTGATACTGATGACAACATAGAACATAGGAATAATAGAGTTGGAAGGGACCTTGGAGGTCTGGAGTAGAAGACCTCCAAGGTCCCTTCCAGCTCTATTCTATTCTATTCTATTCTATTCTATTCTATTCTATTCTATTCTATTCTATTCTATTCTATTCTATTCTATTCTTCTCTGGTCCAACTTCCTGCTTGAGCAGGAGGCCCTATACCATTTCAATATACAATCCCCTATTATTTGTCCCTATTGTTAAACAACAAATCTTCTGGAAAATCCCTACATCATGATGTTGATAATTTCCTGCATCATTCTTTTCCATTAAGTTTGTAGATATATTGTGACTGCCAGTCCCCAAACTATCAATTATGCCTTTTGGAAATGTTGTGTTAGGTATTCTCTTAGTACCTCAGGAGGTGGGGGTAAGACAGAAGGCTAAGAGAGATTACTTTACATCTAGGCATAGTATTTTGGGGCATTGGTACCTATACCAATTGGTAGGTGCTTATACTTGTCAACATTCATCTCTTTTTTTATCTATTTGGGTTATATATATATATCAGCCTTCTCAAAGGTGCTTTTTCAGGAGGCAACTGGACTTGTTTTTCTTTGAAGACATTTTGCTTCTCATCCAAGAAGCTTCTTCAGCTCTGATTGGATTATGGGGAATGGCAGGATTTATACTCCTTGCAGACAGCTGGTAAGCAGAAGGGGAGGGATATGACATCATCCATCTCCAGCCTGCAACACAGTCCTTTCAGCAGTTCCAAGAAGGTTCCACACCCACTTGCACTACTCGGGTGACCTTGAGGACACAGATAATCCTCCAAGTGGCCTCAACAACGCTCTAAAAGAAGAGTTGCTGCTTCAGTGAAAAATGAGATGACTTTTGACTCAAATAAACATCCTTTAAGTCATTGGCAAGAACTGAGTTCGGTTTCAACCTGATATGGACATCAATACGATTAGAGGTTTTAAAATCAGTTCAGTTAAATGAAAACACTTTTATGACTCCTACACAGCTACCATAGTCCAGGACACTTCTGATAATCTGCTATATAAATGCCAAATGTGCTTGGTAAAAATGCCTAAAGGCACTAGAATTAAGGGTTATTTTTTTATAATGGCAGTCAAATGCCAAGTTTCATTACAGCACAAAAATTTAGTATTTCTTTCAGGCTCCTCTATAAGAATTCACCATAAATCAGAAGAACAGTCATATTGATTTAGCTATCACTCAAACTACACATGTATTTTCCAATAAAAGTGGTGTAGTTTGACAGCTTATTTCTTAGAAAAGGAATATGGACAAAGAAAAACCATAAAGTCTATATATAGAGGAAGATGGGAACAAATAATAATGAAATCACAGGAGTTTGTCCTCCATGGCAGGTTCAAAATGCAAGTTATGTTTAAAATTGAGGTGGGCAGAGTAATTGCTATGGTACATTTTAAATTTATTTTTAAAAGTTGGGAAGACTCATGTAGCCTGCATTGTACATTTATAATGAGTCATTTCCACCTCTTCTGAATCTTTGGTTCAACTACTGGCATGTTCTGAGCAAATGCAACTCAAACAAAGAAATAAGATTTAGTTTCTGGATGATTTATGTATTTTATTGATTGTGAGAGGTACAGTTTTTAAAATTAATTTGTCTATAATGATATAAAAGCAGGGCATTTTTTGTCATAGAACGCATGGAACGGTGTTACGGCACCTTTTTTTGAACGAAAGAACCGGTTCCTTCTAAGCTGCCAGCGCGAGTACAGATATGGCTGCAGAGCGATTTTGCAGACCCCCAGCAGCCCAATCCAGGCTCCAGAGGCCTGGAAAAGGCCTCTGCCACCCGGATCTATGGCTGCAGAGCGATTTTGCGCCCCCCCATGGCCGATCTAGGCTCCGGAGGCCTTTTCTAAGCCTCTGGAGCCCAGATCAAGCCACAGGGGGAGCCACAAAATCATTCTACAGCCATAGATCCAGCTGGCAGAAGTCTTTTCCAGGCCTCTGGAGCCCGGATCGGGCAGCAGGGGGCTGTGGACGCGTCCCCTGGCCTCAGATCGGAGTGGCAGCAGGAACCGTGGCAGAGATGAGACAGACCTTTTCCAGGTGAGTGTGTCTCAGAAACTCCCTAAAGTGGTTTCTTCTCCCCCCCCCCAGCTCCCTAAAGGGCTTTCGACTGGAGCCAGAGCTGTGCGTGAGTTCCGGCACCTTTTTTTTTTCTTCAAAAAAAGTACTGTATAAAAGTATGATCCCTTCACTATCTCCCCCACATACACACACAATTTTAACATGTGCAACTCAAAACCTGTTTGAATAGAAATACAGTAAATTGCAGACTGGGAAATGAGGTTTTACTATTATGAGGTACATATGGGAAAAAAAGTCATGGCACTGATGCCAACAGGTACAATCTGGTAATAGTATATAATAGAACTTTGCATTCTCACATAGATATCCAACAGAGGTTTCCTGGAATGTATATTGATATTCATAACTTTTCTCTCATGGTTATCTTCATGGCTAATGCTCATCTATGATTCATTGAACAAGATATAAATAACAATAAATCATATATCATAATCCTGGCAGAGGATTGGTGGCAGACCAGCAATATGTATGCTAAAATAAAACTAAGCCATAACATGGGTTTTATATTTTATATGAACTAAACTGTATCCTCCTCCCAACTAGTTTGGGGAGGGAATTAATATAATAAAAAGTGATATTTTACTTAATGAGTTCATCTCCAGGCTCATTGCAAAAATTTGAATTAAATTGTCTTTCATAAATGAATGACAAGTCTTTGTGTAAACAAATTCATTGAAAGGGAGCTTACCTTACTTTATCTTACTGTTTAATTCCATTTTCAAACTTCTTTCACTGTTATGAAGTTTTCCCTGTTATTCAAATGGAATCTGCTTTTTTTTAAAGTTATGTCCATTATTCCATATTTTGAGCTACAGAATGTAGAATGTATCTTGTCCTTCTTCTGCGTGACTTCTCTTCAAGTAGTAGCTGGCTCATAATCATTCAGTTATCTTTTACATGGCTAAACATATTCCATTGCCTCAGTTTCTTCTTAATATACTTAGTTTCAGGTCCCATAAATAATTGCCTAATTCTGAATCTCATAATTTTTCTGAATATTTCTTAAAGTGTGATATCCACAACTAAATATAGTACTCGGGGTGGATTATGACCAAAAGCAATGTATTCTAGAACCAGTGTCTGAACTTTATGAGTCCATTAATGCAACCAAAGCTTGCACTTGCCTTTTCAGGAGACTTTTCATAGTACTGGTTCATAATTCCAAGATCCTTTTACTAACTCTGTTAGTAAACCAAATGTCTATTTTATTTTATTTATTTCTATTCCACCTTTATTATTTTTATAAATAATTTTTATAAGTAACTCATACATAATAGTCTTACCTCTTCCTACTTTCCTTACAGCAGCAACACTGTGAGGTGAGCTGGGCTGAAAGAGAATGACTGGCCCAAAGTCATCCAGCTGGCTTTCATGATCAAAGCAGGACTAGAATTCATAGTCTGGTACCTTAACGACCAGATCAAACTGGCTGTCATAATTTAAAAACCCATAATCTAGTTTTTCCTATTCTTCACTAAATTTCATTCTATTACTTTCAGTCCATTTATTTAACTTATAAAGATCAGTCTAAATTTTGTTTCGGTCTTGTAGACCCTATATAGTTCACAACATCTGAAAATTAGATAAATTTCCCTTCATCTCGTTGCCCAAATAATTAATACAAATGTGGAATACTAGCCTGGTATAGCAGTGTTCCCAACTTGGGCAATATATAGCTGTGTGGTCTTCAATTGCTTTTTCTCAATGAGCATCGTTATTCTTATGCTACATAGCTGGAAGTTGCTCACATTTGAAAACATTATGATAGTGAATCTTCAGGATATTGGCTCAGAATACTAGTACGTTCAGGACCACGGACAGTACAGGAAGCTGTAAACCAAGTACCTTTTTAATACAAAAGCTATTGCTACATTCTTCTTTCTTTCCTTCTTGCCCCTCAGGGAGAATAGTGACGCAAAATGAAGATATTATTACCAAGACCATTGTATCATTATCACCTACTAACAGCAGGCCTCTTATAATATTATTGCCACCTACTGACAAAAAACCTATACATTCAACTAATCGCATTAAATAAAAAAAAATCCCAGAAATCCACAAAAATACACACAAAAGCCTCAAAGCAACTTTTGAGTTGCTCATTCATTAAGCATTGATCTTAAGAAACAATTCACTCAAATCAATGAGTACTTGCAATAGTAGGCCTCTGCTATATAGTCTCCAGGATCATGATCAAATGTTTCCTGTACTCCACAAGCACAGAATTCCATTGCACGTCTTCCAGATCTGAAGCGATACATCTTTAATGTATATCGACTCAGTGAGACTTAGGAAAGACTGAAATGCTTCTCTGGCTCAAATAGCCAATCACCCCAAATCAAAATAAAAGGAATAAATTCTTATCTCAAAATGTTACAAAGCCAACATTTTTTTAAAAAAAAAATCATTTCTAATCTCTAAAGGAAATAAAAGCAAAGGAGTAGCTAATCAATATAATGGAAACCCACCCTACTGGCATGGTTTACTCCCCCCAAAAAAATATTCATGTGGACTGAAATCCAACCTAAATAAATTGAAATGTGCAATATCCACAACTGAACCATCAGAATAAATTGAACAAAATTGATACCAGTGGTCTGACACTCAAGGATGTCACTTTTAGATTCTGTAGACGAAAGATTGGGCATCCTAACCTCCCTTTCAAAATTTATCATTGAAGGTATACACATTAAAAAAAACTACTTTCATATAAGAAAGATGCATACTTAATTTTCTAAGCACTTAATATAACCAAAATAAAATAGTTGCTATATGAGAATCATACTTAATATCATCTTTCCCAGAAACTTGAATTTCCTTCCTTCCTTCCTTCCTTCCTTCCTTCCTTCCTTCCTTCCTTCCTTCCTTCCTTCCTTCCTTCTTTCTTTCTTTCTTTCTTTCTTTCTTTCTTTCTTTCTTTCTTTCTTTCTTTCTTATAAAGAGCAATCCCAAAAAAGTAATTCTGTTGTAACTCCAGCATAACACTGCAAGGGATGATAACAAAAGCTGTACAAAATCTATCTCAAAAGCTTTTATTTAGATAACATCTAGTCTACTCAACAATGATTTTGAACCCAATGCATATACTTAACACTGACATCTCATCACAAGTCTATCTATAGGCCATCTATATTCAACTGATGCCTTAAGAATTCTGAAGAGGCAAATGATTCCTCAGTTTTCCCCTGCTGACTGCTCACTCTAGACTTAAAGATCTCAGGCTCTTTAAAAAACCTGAGATTCCTGCCTGACTGAGAATCAATAGTTTAGTTTAAATCTGAGTGTTCAGGTAATGTGAGGACATCAAAGAGAGCTTCTATTGAATTAAGGCAATTTGAGATTCATCACATTCATCTCATAAGAGCCCAGCTTCTTTCCCAACTTGTGTAAATCTCATTTTTGATGTTCACATTTTCATTAATTCCCCTTGGTGTCTGACTTCCATTTTTTTTCCTCTGCTGAAATTGTTTGCAACTCCACTTTCAGTAACTTGCTTTTTTAGGAATTCACTTCAGGATCTCCTTTTCTTACAGATTTCTCCTGCCATAAGATCCTGCTTATTATTTTAAATAGATTGAAATTTGCTTCTTGGAAGACAAATATTTCTTTGCCCTCACATGGCTTTAGTCTCCCTTAATATCAAGAATTTCACAATGACATGGTCACTTTTTCAATCGGTTCCCACTATTTCTATTTTCTTTAATTTGGTTTCAAGTCAAGATTGTCCCTGTTATCTAAACTATTATCCACATCTCTTTCTTGGGATGATAGCCAGTATTAGATACCAAACCAATATTATTTTTATTTCCCCTCCCACTTTTTAAAATTGAAGTCCTCTAAACTAACCATCTAGTTCAGTGTTTCTCAACTTTGGCAATTTTAAGATGTGTGGACTTCAGTTCCCAAAATTCCATAGCCAGCCATGGCTGACTGGGGAATTCTGGGATTTGAAGTCCATACATCTTAGAATTGCCAAAGTTGAGAAACACTGATCTAGTTTATCCTTCCAGATTTCCAAGCAGAACTTACAGTATAACTCTTTGAACCTGGTGTTTTCTTCAGCTGTGTAGTCCAATAATAGGATTTGCCCCATTAGACTTACTTATTATAGTTGCCTTCCTGCTTAAAAAAAAGTTCAGGTTCTCATATGATTTTTCCATACTTTGAGTTATATAGAGTCAGTATCAGCTCTTTGTAACCAAACGAATAGCTTATTTTCATCTCTCTTCAGCTTGCCTTTTTGTAACATAGGATCTGACCTTGGAAGCAGAAAAGAAATTAAGGAAATTTGTCTCTCATGTTGGATTCCAGGATCTTTAAAAACTACTGTAGAATCAACTGTGATTGATTCAAATCCCTAAGGATTAAGGAAAAACCAATATGTTTACAGAATCAAGGAATCACGTTGGATTCCAGGATTTTTCAAACAATCCCTAGGGATCCCTAGGAATTAAGGAACATATAAAAATCAATATGTTTACAGAATCAAGAAAAACTCAAATCATTTAAAGCAAAATAACCGCAAGAACATTTTTACTTCTTTTTCAGAGCCAGTCTTAAGTTAAATAAAATTAAAGCTTGTGTCCTAGATTTTTTATCATTAGCTCTTTAGTACCCTATGTAAATTCTGCAATAAATAATTGAGTAAAGCTCATATGGTTTTTCTGCTTGATAAAATATGAAAAATTAAGAAAGATGAGGATGAACAGCGTCATTTTTCCTAGAATGAAATAACAGGCTTTTTCATTCCTGACTTTTCAAAAACCACATGAAATTCATTTTTTTACCCTGAACTGTTTTGCAGACCTTGATTTTACACAGTTCTAAATAATGGTTCAATTCTATTCTTTGGATTGAGACACCTTAAGAATCTTCCATTCCTTTTTTATATATTTTACTGTTCATCATTGTCTTGACACTCTAGCAGAAAGATATTTACATTATTTGATTGACAAGAATTGGAACGTTTTTTCTTTTTGGTTAAAACTACAAAGAAAATAGATTCCAAAAAAAGCCTTAGAAGAAAACATTATTTTTACATTATTCTTAGCTACCCACTATTATAAACTACTCAAACTTTTAAAATGTATATTTATCTATATTTTTTTTAAAAAAGCTTTTACCTCAACTTTCTGGCCTCAAGTAGAACAAACTCATGATGTGTAAGGCCAAAGCTAGTAACAAATACCTATAAAGGCAAGCAAGGTATCATATTGGGAACATGGTCTCTTAAATCTGGGCTCTACAATCAAGTAGTTCAACATATCATGTCAAATTTTAAAAAAAGGATAGATCCAGAGATGATCAAGTGGGGTCAAAAGCCATGAAGATCCAAATGTCAAGAGTTCTAAAACATGGCAAAGGTGGAGGCTGTACAATGAAGGTGAAGGCATAACAGTTTTTTTGTTTTCTTTCTTTCCATTCTAAGGATCTAGAAGGTAAATGTATTAAATAATACATTTTGAGGCATTGTCCCATGCTGATACATAATTATCAAGACTGTAAGACTGCAAAGGAATCTTCTACATAGCTTCAGTTTCTGGTGAGCCCTATGCTTCAGGACCAGAGGGAGACTCTACTTGTCAATCCTCAGTTTTTATATTTTATATTTTCAACAGCACTTCTGATCTGAAATTGCTTCTAGAAGTTTAAAGCCTGCAATTTCTTCTAGGAGAGAAGTATGCAAAATCATATCTGAGAGAATGATGATATAAAATCTCAAACACTGAAATGAAACTCATCAGAGAAGTCTCTTATCCCCTCATCTGTACTCAACCAGTTGGCTTGCTTTGTTAGAAGAATGGAGGACACTTCGAACATAACAGTAGTTGAATTTGAGCCTAAATTATTATTATATATGAATGAAACTATATCATCGATACCTATGTATTCTTTATATCAAAGTTTATTCATATTGAGCCACGTATGGTAACTTATAAGGGAAGTTGATTAATCAGAGGACCATATATTTCTTAGGTTTTAATGCTTCTATGTCAATATGTAATAATTTGGCCTTTAATTGTTATTTTTATTGTTTTAATCTTTTCAATTTTTTGGAATATTTATCCTAAGGAAGCTTTCTTCATTTGTGGTTCTAAATAGATTCTTTAAAAAAGTTTTCTGATGAAAATCTATGTAGATAAATTATTTAACTTTTGAATTCAACTATTTTTGTTTCTCCAGATTTGATGATCTGTCTTTTATATGATGAAGCACCTGAATACTTATCTTGAATATAAATTGAGAAGAGCATGCAGCGTTTGTTGTGATTTATAAAGATGTGAATGTTTTCAATCAGCTGGTAGAGACTGTGTTTCTGGCTGTATTCTCACAGCTCTGCAGTTGAGGCTACCTGGAAGAACTATTATTTTTGCAATTTCTGAAAGTAAGTCATATAAAGGACTAATTTAACTTCTGCTCCACAAAATAGGCGCCATAATCGAAAGTCAATGTCTCTAGGCCTCTCAACTAACTCAGCTCAACTCAACACAACTCAACTCAATTCAACTCAACCTTTATTCTGGACAAACACCAGCACAAGGAAAGAGGGTACAATCAATTAAAAACCATAGAAAATACATCAAATTCTAAAAAAAATAATAAAACGCTAAAAGATATAAAGTAGAATTATACATAAAAAACAAAAGTCTAAATGGAATCTAAAATCTAAAAGAAAGGGTAGGAGGATTAGATTGGTGTAGAGGAGAGTAAAGATTAGTATGTGGCAAACTAAATCTATCATAGTACAGAGCATTCTAGAATAAGAAACTAGAATGCTTGTTAAGACTAGTTTATGGCACAGTTTATGGTTCTGCTGTGCAGAACCTGGCAAAATTATATGTTGTAGCAGAATTAGTATTTGAGAATAGCAGGGAGGTGTAGAATTGTTCTGTGTGCCCTGGCTGTAGTACAAATGTCTCTGTAATACAGGAACTGAAGAAGTGCATGCTGTGTTGTCTGTGTTTAGACTCAAAGTGTCATTGTCTCCCTGGGTAGGGAATCTTCTTATATAGGCCTTCAAAGACAAATGAGGGGAAGGCCTGATATTGTGCCAAACTAAAAGTCTTCCAGTGGTTAAGCACTTTAAGTATGTCATAGGGGAGGCAGATACGTATCATTTCAAAATGGATGATGCTTCCCTTTGGCTTCCTATAAATGTTAAATATTAGAGCATGCTAAGTCAAACTCTTCTCCTCTAGAACCATCACTGGATCTCCCCACTAAAGGAGTGGAACCATTGAAAAAAAGTGTTTCCAGTCCCAAATTCATGGTCCATAAATATACCATGATTAATGATACTGAAGGCCATCCAAAGCTCTAGTAGGACCACGATGGGTGCACTATCCTCATCCAGATCCACAGCTTTTCAACAATAGCAACCAATGTCATTTCAGATCTGTACCCAAGTCTAAAACTGATTTAAAAGAGTACTTTATAATGCTTCTTCTATAACATTCTGCAGCCAACCTCCCCTTAACAGATGGAAATTGGCAACAGGGTACTGGTTGTCAAAAATATATGAAATCAGGAAAAAAAAGTCCCTGAAGAGGATGTCCTTCAAGATGATAAAAAACCACTGCCTTCTGGAATGACATAAAAGCCAGGAAAGGCATGGTCTAGCCAGCAGGTGGCAGAGGCAATCCTGGGCAATATTTTACCCATTTCTTTAGAGTTTACAGAGTCTACCAAGCAAAAGAAATCCCAAAACATCTGGTAAATCACTGTCCCAGTAATTGCATTGGATTCTACCTACAAGGAGTCCAAACTAGAGACACTAACCATATCAGCAAAATTCTGTGCAAAACAGTCAATGCCTTAGCCCAGCAACCCATTGATGCAAAATGGAAAAGAGATTTTGTATCAACAGAAATCTTTTATGCACTTTCCACACAGAAATTTGTATTACTGGAAATATTTCATGCAATTTCTATCTTTTGTTTACTTTTCCGCATCTATTTGTATATTTGTAGCAGACAGCATGAACAATTAACTACTATTATTATTTCTAGTTAGCTGCAGACTGGTTATTTGAAATTCCCATGGCTCTGCTGTTTGCAAAGCATTATAGGAACAATTTGACTTCAAATGGAAATATTAGTGGATAAAGATAGCATGCAACTTTTGCCCATGTAGACTCCCTTTCAAGCAACCATACTGCAGCTGACCATTTTGCGGTAACAAGTCTAATAGTGCTAGAAATGCTGCACAAAAGTGCAGCAAATCTAACAGGAGGAGATGAACAATGCCTTAATCCTATGGACCCATAAACGCCCTGATATTTTAGAATAAAAAGCCTCAGAGATGTGGCCTGTGTCTATGTGGTTTATGTGTGACAGCTTAATTTATTACTTTTATATCCTCAAAATAAGGATTGCCAAAAAAACCCCTCCTTTTTTTGTTGCATGGGCAAGAACACAGCTGGCAATTACAGATTATTACAGGTAAACGGAAATGGATTAAGAGGAACCACTTCTGAGGGGACACCACAAAGCAGCTTGAAGCTGTTTGGAACAGAGCAGCTGAGAAATATCCGTGACAAATAATGAATAAAATATTTAAAAAGTATATCTTATTATCATGCTTTAAAAAATAAATGATGCAGAAATTAAAACTTTAGAGAGCCCTACAAAATGTTTTGTATTTGTATGTTTTGTATTTGTATGTTTTGTATTTGTACTGTTTTTAATACGCTGTGCACCGCCCTGAGTCCTGCGGGAGAAGGGCGGTATATAAATTAAATTATAATAATAATAATAATAATAATAAAATCTATCACGGGAAAATGTCCCCAAGTTTGGGATATATAATTTGATTTCCTTTGGGGAATCATCTGAACTTAACCAAGGCAATTTCTGGTCAACATGTTTCCTTAAGGTGACTGCTTCAACAATGGCAAAAGCACACTTCCCCAACGGAGACCCTAGAACTGTAGTTCCATAATGACTATCCATGTGACAGTAATATATTGTATCTTAATGTTCTTTGCATCACTGAAGATGAACAGATAGTGCAAGTAATTCATTTCGGTGCAATTCCCTGATCTACTCATAACACCACTCATTCATTGTGTTGTGAGTAGATCAGGGATTTTGCACAGGAACAGGACTTTCCAACCCAGCTGAAAAGTTTCGGCTAATAACAAATCTGCCTGAATCTCTCAGGCTGCCTCAGGTTTTGTTGCTGCTGTTGCTTGTTTGTCTCTGCCCTAAGGAAGAAGATCAAATTTAGTGGAGACAAAAACAGTGAGGAAAACTTTAGGTCTCTGATTATTATACTAATAAACTACAGATAGTCCTCATTTTACAACCACAATTGAGCCCAAAATTTATGTTGTTAAATGAGACAGTTAAGTGAATTTTGCCCCATTTTACCACTTTTTCTTGCCACAGTTGTTAATTGAACCACTGCAGTTGTTAAGTTAGTAACACAGTTGTTAAGTGAATCTGGCTTCCCCATTGACTTTGCTTGTCAGGAGGTCACAAAAGGGGATCACGTGACCCTGGGACACTGAAACCGTCATAAATATGAGTCAGTTGCCAAGCATCTGAATTTTGATCATGTAACCATGGGGATGCTGCAAAATGGTCATGTTATTTTTTTTTCAGTGCCGTTGTAATTTTGAACAGTCATTAAATGAATGATTGTAAGTTGAGGATCACCTATACTTGATAAGCACAAATAAAACAAGCTCTTAAACTTTTTCTAGCCAGAAGATCATATTCAAATGTCTTCAACTGAGGTGACAGAGAAGATACAAAATAAAAAAATAAAAAATAGATAAAATGGAAAGCAA
>NW_015390293.1:0-1360 GCF_001527695.2 Protobothrops mucrosquamatus | reverse complement strand
GCTGTTTCAGCTGGCAGGACTGGCCTAGGGATATTTTAAATTGGATTTTAATCAATTTTTAAAATATGAAAAGGCCTATTTAAATATATCTTTTAATTTATTTTAAATTTTGTATATTTGTATTAATTGTTTTGTTTTAACTGGCTGTAAGCCGCCCTGAGTCCACCAGGAGAAGGGCGGGATATAAATACAATAAACTGTAAACTCTAAACTCTAATTGGCAAGGAAAGAAAGCCAGAATTAAATTGAAAATGTTACAGGAGGCTAAAGAAAATGGAGGTTTTGGCTTGCCACAATGGGTTTTATATTATCAAGCATCAGTACTAACATGGGTAAAAGAATGGATAACTTTTAGAAATATAAGGTTATTGTATTTGGAGGGACATGATTTACAACTCGGTTGGCATGCTTTCTTATGGTATGGGAAAAATAGAATTTATAAATATTTTCAAAACCACTATATTAGAAATGCATTATTACTAACATGGGAAAAAATAAAATGTAAAATATACTTGAAAATTCCAGGATGGCTTTCAACAATGGAAGCATTCATACATTCAAATTTAGTCAGTCTTGAGAAAATATGGACATATAAAAATATTCTAAATTCTGAAGGAAATTTAAAATCTAAACAAGAGATAGAAAACCAGGGTATTGATCTATCATGATGGGCATATTTACAAATGCAAGTGAGGTATGATAAAGATGTTAAATTATACGGATTTTATAAAGAGCAGACACTGTTTGATCAGATATTATTAACCTCTGATGAGAAACTAATTAAGAAAATGTATAACTTTTGATTGAATTTGAAGACAGAAAATGAACAAGTAAAAGAAACAATGATAACATGGGAAAATAATTTTGGATACAATATAGATTTAGAGAAATGGCAAAACTAGTGGGAAAGAAATTATAAATTGACAATATCAACCTCTTACAAAGAAAATTTATATAATATGTTTTATAGATAACACTTGCCACCAGCAAGATTAGCAAAAATGTTTAAAAATATGTCAGATAGATGTTGGAAATGTAATCATAAGTCAGGTACTTATTATCATGTATGGTGGACATCTGTTAAAGCAAAGAAATATTGGACAAAAATACATACTTGGTTAGAAAAGATGTTGGGAAAACATGTAGATTTTAAACCTGAACTTTTTTTATTAGGTGTAATGCCAGAAAAACTTTACAAACAAAGTATATACTTGATTTTACATATGATAACAGCAGCAAAAATCATGTTCGCACAATATTGGAAAAATGAAGAAATACCACCAGAGGAAGAAATAATTAAAAAAATACTAGATTGTGCGGAAATGGACAGACTTACTTTGAGGTTGAAAGAAAAAGAAGA
>NW_015390292.1:48818-56839 GCF_001527695.2 Protobothrops mucrosquamatus | reverse complement strand
AAAAAGAGAACTAGGACAGAGAAAGAAAGAACAAGAAAGCAGCAAAAAATTAGATGATAGAAACAAATTGCAAGAGAAGGGAACAGCTATGAAAGTGAAGGGACAAGAAGAGGAACAGCAAAACCTGAATGAAAAACAATTTAGTACAAATGAACAAAAGCAGCAAAAATCGGCAAAATCGGTTGGATCAGCAGAACATAGAAAAGTAGCACCAGCAGAAATAGGGCATTTGTGGGCTGAGAAGGAAGTGCAACAGGAGGAATTTATACAAAGGACAGAGGACCTACAATTGGAAAGACAGAAAACCCTCTGTTTAGAAGATCAGCAGTCACTGGAAACGCCAAAAGAAGAGAAGGAATCCCACCAGTTACACATGAATAAGCAACCAGAAGATGAATGCTTGGAAACTGTTGAGAAAGAGCTGCAAGGTAAAGAGGAATCAGGGCAGCCACAGAGAACTCAGCCAGGCAAAGAGCAGAAGGAAGAAGGCAGTCTAAGAGTTCATCAGGTGATGAACGTTGAAGTTGAGAAGCAGGAAAGGGTTCTTGGTGAAGAATTACGTTGGCAGGAAGTGGACGCCCGGCAAACAATGTCCAGGGGCTTCACTTTTCAAGTGTCTTCTGGAGAAAAAGAAATTATATTTCCAAAAGTGAATTTAAGTCCAGTTACCCCTGTTAAAGAGGCTCCACTTCCTTCTGCCACGAAAGAATTTAAAGACCCCAAGTCTAGTAGAGGTTCTAGTAATCTTCCAACTTCTTTATGTGTTCCACATACAGCAATCTTGGTCACTGGAGCACAACTCTGTGGCACTGCAGTAAATCTCAACCAGATAAAAGATACAGCCTGTAAATCTTTACTTGGTTTAACAGAAGAAAAGAAAGTGATGGACGCGCCTCAGCCAGAAAGCATCCAGAAACCTGTTGATGGCAGGCCGAACAGTACTAAAGTGAAGCATGTTCAGGATTCAGTGGACAGCCAAGCCATCCTGGATGAATGGGCTTCAATTCGTTCAAAAATCTTAAAAGGTGTAGAAAACGATAAATTTAATGAGAAAGACAATGGGAGTCTTAATAGGCATAGTGATGATTGGACAGCAAAAGGTCGAAGTACTTTCCATGGTAACTTACGAAAGACTTTGTCTGCAAATGCAAAGTTTTCTATAACTCCTGCATGGCAGAAGTTTTCAGAAATGTCCAAAACCAGTACAGCTGCAGAGAATAAAACTGCTCCCGAAGCAGAAAATGCAGCAGTGCAGTTGAGTCCATCCACTCCGCATTCAGACAACGAGGCAGTCCAAACAGAGTCACCGGTTGGTACAAAGAATGTAGGAACTTCACCAGGGAAAATCAGAGGGCGACAGGAAGTAGCAGGTAATACCGAGGGATGTAAGTTTGCCAAAGATCTCCCATCTTTTCTTGTTCCAAGTCTCCCGTATTCTCCAAATAAAGAACTCTCCCCATCGGAGACTTCGTCAGCAATGGAAACACCACAGAATGTTGGTTCAAAAAAAATGGACCGAGCGTCACCAAGTGGAGAAGAAAATGTGGCCCCATTTGGGGTGAAATTAAGGAGGACCAATTACTCCTTGCGTTTTCACTATGACCAGCAAGGAGAGCAGAAGAAGAAGAAAAGATACAGCGCAGGAGATAGTTTTGATGGCTTGCCAACTCCACTGGTCACCCCAGACAATGAACAAGATGCAAAACCTTTATTTTTGAAAGATAGCAAATCTCTGAGTCAAGAGAGAAAAGACGCAAGACTTAATTCTGATAATAGCACATTAACTATTATTAGTCGCAATTACACCATCGTTGCACCTATCTCTTGTCCTACTGGTCCTATGTCTGCGCCTGGTCAAGAAAAAACTGTTTCTAAATCACCCCTACCACCAAAACCTGCATTGGCTCCAAAGCCCATCAGCCAAACACCACCATCATCTCCTCTCTCAAAGCCCCGTAGAGCTCACGTCACCGAACCCATCGGGAAAAGGGTATCTAAAGTGGAACCTGACACCAGCTGGAGAAAAAGTGAAGGTAAAGGAAGTCCTCACCCCTCCCAAGCACCCAGTGAAAGCAAGAACGAGGAGGAAGAATCTAGAGAGAAGAAATCGTTTTTTCCATCTATCACCATGCCCTGGAGAGAGAAAGCAGAAAAAAAACCAGAGACATTAAAAAAAGGTAAGCAAAAGGCAACTCTTAAGTACAATTTCCTCATGAAAAAGCTACCTTTGATTAGAAAGGTTCATAAGGAAGGTGGACAAGGCAACATTAAATTAAATCTATTTAAGAAGACATTCATCCTTAGTCAATGGATTTGGTGCAGGTCTGCTTTATTGTTCCTCTAGACCAGGAGTAGGCAACCTTGGCTCTTTTATGACTCGTGGACTTCAACTCCCAGAATTCCTGAGCCAGCATGGCTCAGCTTGGAAACTCTCCCTTTCCCCTCAGCATGGCTGGCTCAGGAATTCTGGGAGTTGAAGTCCACGACTCATAAAAGAGCCAAGGTTGCCTATCCCTGCTCTAGACACTTCTTTTTTCCTAGCTGCAAAAGCTGAAGTTTATACAGGTGCCTGAGGTTAGCATGTGAACTGGAAGTAGACCTATACCTCATTGACTTGCAGTTGACCTGAAGACTGCAGTCTTTCTTGAATACTGATAACACTGCAATACTCAACATCACTTTAAATAAAGACTGATGTGTCCTTTTCAGCCGTACTGAGACAATTCGCTGTGGTCAACTTGCCGTGGCCATCATGCCATGGCCATCTCACCGCAGCCGTATCGCTGGGGCCATCTTGCTGCGGCCTACTCACTGCGAGAAAACTCTCAGTGGCCAACTTGGCGTGGACAATTCCACATAGGATAACTCAACGTGATAAATATTATCTGCCACTGTTTCTTTGACATTATTTCCATTGACAAAAACTGGAATAATGTAGAAGAAACAGCGGTGGATAACCTTTATTGTGTTGAGTTATCTCACGTGGATTGTCCCACGGTGAGGTGTCCTGTGGTGCGTTGACCACAGTGAGTAGTTACACAGCGAGTTGGCCGTGGCGAGTTGTCCTAGACCCCTTTTCAACAGGTATGTGTCAAAAGATGTTCACATGTAGGCAATTTGGAGCCACTGTGATGCCTTTCAAACAAGATCAGACAAATGTCTGTCTTAGAGATCAGGAGAATTCACAAACAACAATATGGATCAAACATTAATAAATTCGGTGCCTCTGAAAAGTAGTTGTTGTTGTTAGTTGCGAAGTCGTGTCCGACCCATTGCGACCCCATGGACAACGTTCCTCCGGGCCTTCCTGTCCTCTACCATCTTCTGGAGTCCATTTAAGCTCACGCCTACTGCTTCAGTGACTCCATCCAGCCACCTCATTCTCTGTTGTCCCCTTCTTCTATTGCCCTCAATCTTTCCCAGCATCAGGCTCTTCTCCAGTGAGTCCTTCCTTCTCATTAGGTGGCCAAAGTACTTGAGTTTCAACTTCAGGATCTGGCCTTCTAAAGAGCAGTCAGGGTTGATCTCCTCTAGGACTGACCGGTTTGATCGCCTTGCAGTCCAGGGGAAAAGTAGAGGGCTACATAAAATCCATCTGTACTCAGAGTGACAAGTCATAGACTTTTATTTAGTCCTGAAAAAAAATACCTAAAAAAACTGGCAGATACTTAGCATAAGCCAAGATTTTTTTTTCAGAAGTATCAAATCATTTTTATTTGGTACATATGCAGAGCTGCTGCGCATGGCAGATCTTTCCCCTTAACTTACCTGCCTTCATCCCTTTGTTTATATACAAAAACTTGTTCCTCTGATGAAACTCCTTGCTAGTGGAACTACTCCGATGTTGCAGACCATGCATTGCTTCTTCCTGCATCAGAGTGTAAAACTTTTCTGCAGATCTTCTGCAGGTCGAAGTCTATATTCCATGTTCTATGTGCCGCCTACAAGCTTAAAAATTTGCTCAAATGGCCCAAAATAGCATATCAAATATATCCCGAATTAAACACCCACACTTTCTAGAAATAGATGGAAGTGTTGGTACTCGCAGATGCTTACATCTCAAAGCAGTTCTGCCATTTCTAGGGCAGCCAGCATAGGAATTGAAGGATGCAAAACTTGTTAGCAAAGCTTTGAGAAAGTTGGCAACACTGAAGTATTTTCCAGATGTTTTCCAGAAGTGTATTAAGCTCCCCTCTAAAAATATAGGACTTTGAAGTGCTTTATTGGTGCTCCACCTAACAAATATTTTCCCCCCCGTGCATTTGAGGAAGAAACACTGTGCTATAAGAGATTGTCTCTTTTCTGCCTTTTTAAAGAAGAAAAATGCGTCATTTCATGGCCTAGAGAAAGATAATGAATTTTAGAACTTGGAAAGGAAATGTTTCATGAAACACACAAGACATGCTATGGGAGCAGACGTGTCTAGCAGATTTGTTTTATAGATTTACAATAACATGCTAGAATGATATAAGCCTATGCAGACTTTGAAAATAGACCATTTTAAAATTGTCTAAACCAGGGGTCACCAACCCCCAGTCCGTGGACTGGTACCGGGCCACAGCATGCCAGCAACCGGTCCCCACAAACAAGCAAAGCCCCATCCATGGGATGCAGGCAGCACACAAAACCATGCACTCTCCAGTCAGTGGAAAAACCTCTCTCCGCGGAACTGGTCCCTGGTGCCCAAAAGGTTGGGGACCTCTGATCTAAACAATAGGTGAATAAAAAAAAAACACCCTGAGAAATGGGCATATTTTAAAAATATACAAATCTATCGATTGTACATAGGCAGGATGTAATAAATGAGGCACACAGAACAATCCAAGGACGGAGGACCGTCAAAAATGTCTGAAAATATAAATGTGTAGATGGCTTGTTTAAGATGAATTTATAACAGCAGCTAGGAGAAGTTTCAAGCAACCTTTTGCACACCACAGATGTAAGGTCTGGTTAGATGTCCTCCTTTGGACCGCTTCCATTTCTATCAGCACCGACAGCGTATCCACAGAATATTCTTCCACTCTGTTCCCTCTTTCAGAAAGGCCAATTCTTCAGAGCAGGCATTCCATCGATGGTTCAAAAGTGATGGAGAAAGGGGAAACCGCACAGCCTCTGTGGATCACTTTGGCATTGCAAAAACAGAAGGGCTTTCGGGAGCAGCAAGCGACACGTGAGGAAAGGAGGCAAGCCAGAGAGGCCAAGCAGGCTGAGAAATTGGCTAAAGAAAATGTAAGCATCCAAACACAAAAAAGGGGGGGGGGGAAGAGTATAATGTATTTGAGGCACCTGGTATCTTCTGCTAGCAGGGGCAATGAAATTGGTCAGGATAAACAAAAGCACTGCTTTCATTATAATAAATCAGATGTGGGCAACTATGGCTCTTTTATGACCTGTGGACTTCAATTCCCAGAATTCCCGAGCCAGCCGTGATGACTCAGGAATTCTGGGAGTTGAAGTCCACAGATCATAAAGGGACCATAATTGTCCACCCCCTTGTCCACACCCTCAAGTAAAGCTCTAAGTCTAGAAACAGAAAAAGGCCAACACTCCTACTTTGGGAGGATGATGGCTTAGAGAGAGATGGACGCAATCTTCATCTCACATTTACCGCTTTAAAATTGTTTTATGTCAAGAGCGTGCACAGTCTTATTGCGTGAGATAACCCAGGAGTAAACACAGTAAACAGTGGTCTATAGTAAATGGTGGTTTATCTTACATTATCTACAATATCATACACCAGGAACAATATACATAAACGAGCTAATACACCAGGATCCAACAAACCACAGTTACGGCAGGAAAACGGAAGAAGAACAACACATCAGCAGAGCCTTCCCTTTATACCAGTGATGGCTAACCTTTTAGAGACCGAGTGCCCAAACTGCAACTCAAAACCCACTTATGCATCGTCGGGTGCTGGGTGGGTGTGGCCCATTGGGTGGGCGTGGCTGCAGTGGTAACGGCAGACTGGGTGGGACTAAAAAGTTCAATCAATCAGTTTCAATTTTGTGAGATCTTTTTGTTTCCCGCGAGAACTTGAAATTGATTGAGTGATTGAACCTTTTTTTTTTTTGCACACGGTGGAGGAGGCCTAAAGCGAAAAGGTTTTATAAAACCCAGCTGAAGGCCTAGGACTGGGGCAACTGTGCGCGTGCCCACAGAGAGGGCTCTGAGTGCCGCCTCTGGAACTCGTGCCACAGGTTCACCACCACTGCTTTATACAAAGGCTCTTAAAGAAACAGAGACCCTGCTGAGTCATTCCCATTATTACATCTTACATTACATAAGCTGGTTAGCTGTTAAACCAACACCTTGATATTTTATCAACTGGGCATGTTGCCAAACCTCCCAGACTCACTGCAGCTTACAATGCAAATGGAAAGAGCTTCCACAATATAATAAAAAGCAAAGAAACAACTTACAGAAATAGAACACATGCCCTACAATACTAAAGACAGAAAATCAGAGTCAAAACCGTTGCATTGTACAGGTAGTCCTCATGACCACAACTGAGCCCAACATTTCTGTTGCTAAGCAAGACAGTTGTTAAGTGAGCTTTGCCCCCATTTTACGACCTTTCTTGCCACAGTGGCTAAGAGAATCACTGCCGTTGTTAAGTTAGTAACACAGTTGTTAAATGAATCTGACTTCCTCATTGACTTTGCTTATCAGGAAGCCGCACAAGGTGATCACATGACCTGGGACTGTCTTAAACATGAGACAGTTGCCAAGTGCCTGAATTTTGATCACATGGCCATAGAGATGCTGCAACGGTCAAGCGTGAAAAACGGTCACAAGTTACTTTTTTCCGGGCCATTGATACTTCAAGTGGCCACTAAATGAATTGCTGTAATATAAACTGTATAATAAAAAGCAAAGAAACAGGATGCAAAATAAAACACATCCTTTTTTTTAATAGCAAGTTTTTATTGGTTTTCCAGTTTTACATTTGAGTATTTAGAAAGCAGCGTGGTGATTAGGTAATCAATAGTTCAATAACAGAATCTTTAGTACATATCTCAGGTTACATCATCAAAAATTCCTTCTCTATTTCCCTTAACATTTGCTATATCCTATTTAAGCAAGTAAATTTCTAATTATAACAAGTTCAGTTGAAACATTTATCAATACATTTTTGCTTATACATATACATATCCTGTTTTTAACTTTTACGTAATTTTTAACTTTTAATTGCAGTCTTCCAATTTAACCTTTAATATCCATATTATTTAAGTTTCAGATATCCCAAATTTCCTTTATTTCACTACGTAAAAGTTATAATATCTAAAAAACACATATTACTTACTTAAATATATTCTTATTTTATTTCATAGACATTATGCCTGGTTGGCATAAAAAGAAAGCTAGAGTTAGATTTAAAAAATGGGGTCTTGATTTATTAGAGAGGATCCTAAAGTCTCAGGGCTAAAGGGAAATTTTGAGATGAAGGGAAATATGATTATTAGATTTAAATATTGTTGGAAAATGATAAAAAAAATTAAGAGATTAATTGGCTTAATATGGAGGATTTACATTTATAAATGAAAATTAACTATTAGGAAATAGCTTCGAATTATTGTTTAGCCCAGATAATACAGATGATGGATCTGAGACAATAAAGGATACTCCATTAGTAAGTGATGATGTACTAGGATGGCAAAATAAAACACATTCTGTATAATACTAAAGATAGAAAATCAAACTCAAAAGCATTGCATTGTACTTCAAGCCTACTTAGTTGGGAAGCCAAGGATACGGCCTTGGATGAGATATGAGAAACAAAAGCAGGCCTTGAACCCTGGGAAAGGAGAAAACATTAGGAAGCTACTCAGACTGGCTCCTTCTGCTTCTCTGTAGCAATAAGAGAAGGCAAAACACAGGCAGACTTGCAAGCTTTTGTTACTGTCTATTTTCTGATCTGGAGCTGATAATCAATGCAGAATCTGCAAGACAGATGCGATTCACACGTCCAGCGATTAATGCTAGTCAACAAGCGAATTGCATATTGAGACCAAATGCAG
>NW_015390292.1:32236-48626 GCF_001527695.2 Protobothrops mucrosquamatus | reverse complement strand
CTGTGGGTCCCTCTCATCAGAGGAGGAAGGCTCTGAACATGAAGGAGAGGAGATGGCCAGGCCTCCCTCTCCAGGACCTTCCCCTCTGGTGCGGCCTTCGGTGCCTTCCGACGGAGAGGAGATTGGCCAGGAGCCCGGTGCTTCTGGGATTGGCCAGGAGCCAGGTGCTTCTGGGATTGGCCAGGAGCCAGGTGTATCGAACTCCGAGGAGGATACGTCTTGGCTGGATCCACACCAGCGTCGGAGGGACAAGCGTGCGCAGCAGCTGAAACGTCGTGCCAGAGATTTCAGCTGAGTCACTGGGCCACACCCCACAGGCTATATAAGCAAGGGGTGTGCCGTTTGAAACTTTTGTGACGAACAATTTTGCTGAATCTCCTGTTGCAGCACTCCGGCAATTTATCCTGGACTTATCGTATGTTTGTATTGTGTTGTCAGTAAAAGCCTTGGCAGGCAGCCACAGAGTTGCTGCCAAGTGTTCATTTGTATTTGGCTGTGCTGAGCAGTTTCTCAGCCCTCGGCTGACTGGTTGGGGTGTGTGAGTCGGACGGGGGACAGAACAATAGCAAGCATTTACAAGTGCTCTCTAACTCGTCCTTGGTCCATGCTTTCTACTTTTGAGTCAACATATATGAGTATGCGCTGTAAACATATTGATATTTAGCACGTTTGTACTGTTGCTTTTTACATTAGGCCAGCATGAACAACCAGTTGGCAGATAATAAAAGCAATAATACGAGCAAGTCAAACATACTGCAAAAATCCACAGTCTCGGAAGAGGAGAAAAAAATCGAGACGGCCACATCAAGATTTGAACGCAGAGAACAGCTCAAAAAATCGAATACTCTGCCTTCATCGGTCACAGGTATGATTTACATTTTGCGCCGCGATTGTGGCTGCAATTTTATTTCTGAGATGGTTGAATATGTAAGACTTTGTTGACTTGTGTATTTCCAATGTGCCGGTATCTTTCATAGTACAGTTAAGGATTTTTTTTTAGGAAAACAAGCCTTTTTCCAAGAAAGCGATGAACAGAATGAGAGATTGCTTAAATTAAGAAACGCAGGAGCGTGTCTCATACAGATAGTCCTCGACGTACGACCACAGCTGAGCCCAAATTTTCTGTTGCCCCATTTCACAACTTTTCTTGCCACAGTTGTTAAGTGAATCACTGCAGTTGTTAAATTAGTAACACAGTTGTTAAGTGAATCTGGCTTCCCCATTGACTTTGCTTGTCAGAAGGTCCCAAAGGGTCATGACATGACCCTGGGACACTGCGACCGTCATAAATGTGAATCAGTTGCCCAGCATCCAAATTTTGATCGTATGACCATCAGGATGCTGCAACGGTCATAAGTGTGAAAAACGGTCGTAGGTTTTTCACTGTCCCAAAGGTGCTTTCTTTCAAAAGGCAACTAGACTTTCTTGTTTTGCTTGAAGACATTTCACTTCTCACTCAAGAAGCTTCTTCAGTTCTGACTGAATGGTGGAGAATGGAAAGGTTGATATTCCTTGCAGTCATCTGGTTGTTAGCACTCTTTCTGAGAGTTGCGCAGGCCACTTGGAGGTTTACCTGTGCCTTCAAGGTCACCTGAATCCTGTCATCCGCCATTTTTTCTGGAAATCCATTCATACTCCCGCACCTTTTGAAGGGTGTTCATCCCAAAGGGCATAGCTAAATATCTGTGGAGATTTTCAGTCATCCAGGTCAAAGGGAAGCAAATTCCAAGTCCAAACTTGCTTTTTCTCAATTAATAAATATAGCCTGGATACAAATGTGGCCGACAGTTAAGATATTAAGCGATTATAAGTTATTATGGTAAGCAAATGATGTGGTGATATAATAAATGGGTTGTTCCACGAAGTTTACTGAAGAAATTGTCTCCAGATTATTCTGCTTCTTAATTATGGCTCCTTTTGAATAGTTCTTAAATGCTGTCATTCAGGCTTAAAAACCAATTCACTGATTAAAAAAATAAGCAATAGCTTTGGGTGATAAAGGCAGAGGGAGTGGGCTAATTTTATTTTATGGAAAGGCAGGACCCAATAGGCAGGTCTCCATAAAATTGTATGCACTTCATATAATTTATTGTTGCTCTGCTAGTAACATAAAATAACGTTAAATGATGGAGCTCATTCATATAAAAGAGCCATAACCATCAGAATAAGTTATTGTTGTGGAAGATCTAAATTAAGCACCATAATGTATACTTATTTTATCCTCTTTTGAAAGGCAATCTTCCAAATATCAAATTCAAAAAATACTTTGGATTGCATCCAGATAAAGGCAATATCTGACCAATTAAAACAGCATCACTGAATCATTTACTTCTCAACTTACTGCTCAACTTACAGCCACCACTGAGAACAAAATTTCAAGATATTTGTTAAGTGAGTTTTACCTCATTTCACAAGTTGTCTTGCCGTGTTAAGTGAATCCCTGCAGTTGTTAAGTTAGTAACCCGGTTGTTAAGTGATTCTGGCTTTCCCACTGACTTGTCAGAAGGTCCAAAAAAATGATCACATGACCTTGGGGCACAACAACAGTCATAAGTATGAACCAATTGCCAAGCATCTGAATTCTGTTCACATGACCACAGGGATGCTGCAAGGATCCTAAGTGTGAAAAACGGTCCTAAGTCACATTTTTCAGTGCCATTGTAACTTTGAACGGTCACTAAATGAACTGTTGTAAGTCAAGGGCTAAGCTGTAAAAGGAAAGAGCAATTCTGTATTCTGTGCAGTCACGAATCGGTCGACTCCTCTTCCTGGAGCCTCTGATTTGGGCAAGAATTCAGGGTGATACCTCTTTAATCAATGAATAGATTTAGCGGCTGTTCCCATGAAGGTGGGAATAATCTTAAATGCAATTTTGCCTAGCCTTCTATAGGATACGAGCCTGGTATCCATCCTATTCTTACTCATATCCACCATCGTGGCCACCCACAAATACAAAACAGGGACAATGTCATAATGTCACCGCATTCATCTTTTAAAATCTGGATTTATCTGACTACCTCTGTGGATGCTGTGAAATTCACTCATTAAAACATAGCACTGAATTCTTCCTCTTCTTCCTCACTTCCTTGAACACTTAACTTCATCTTACATGTACGGAGAAGAAATGAAAGCCAACCTCTTGGTGGAAAATTGACTGCTGTTTTGCCCAAACCGTAAAAGACTCCATTATTGGTAATGTTAATCGGCAAATTAAAAAAAATATCATCTGTTAACTTCTTGCCTTCCTATTAAACCTTGGTGAAATTATAAAGGAAAAAAACAAATTTTCAGCTGTTGTGTTATCATATACAGAAAAGAACATAGCAGAAACAAATTTTGATTTCTCTGCAGGCAAGTGTCTTAACCTGTGTTCAGCGTACCAGTTGCTTTAAGAGACCGTCTTAAACCAGAACCCAAAACCAAGAATGTGTTACAGATACGCAGACATTTGAAAGTCTGCCTATCGGTGACATATTCTTGGTTTTGGGGTATTTGCTGGGTATATGTTGTGCGCCGCCCTGAGTCCCGTCGGGAGAAGGGCGGCATATAAATTAAATTTATTATTATTATTATTATTATTATTATCCAACATATTTTTCTTTCTCTGCCAGGTAACCTGTGGCCTTTTAACTAGTAAAGTCCATGCTTAGGGTGCTGTGTGGAAGCCTATCCTCCCCCCAAAACACCCCCCCCACCCCCACGGAAGTAAGGAAGACCCAAAAAGCAATAATACTTAAAAATAAACATAGCAAAAATATCATTTAATTTCGGTTGCTTCTGCCTTTCAGTTCTAATAATCTCTTATCAGCGTGGGAAGGAGAGCTGTGCTTCAGATAATTTTTATTATTCTGCAGAGCACCTACGCTTCTGTCTACTTCGTGAGGTAAAACTGGAACCACGAGAGTTGCTCCCGAAATACTTTGTTGCTGTTTGACTCTTGTGATCTTGGTTCTCGGCTTCTTTGCTGCCCTAACGAAATGCCAAGGGCTCTGCTCAAGGGAAGGCAGGCTTAACGTAACAGATTTCCGCAATGGTCCAGTTAACAGTTTCCCTTTCCCTCATTCTCTCACAGTGGAGATCACGGATTCCCTTTCATCGTCCCCTTTGGCTAAAGAGGTCACCAAGAGATTCTCTACGCCGGATGCGAACCCCGTCTCAACTGAACCTGCTTGGCTGGCCTTGGCCAAGAGAAAAGCGAAAGCGTGGAGCGACTGTCCTCAGATCATCAAGTAAACGGATCTCGCTTTTGTGTTTTACTCTGGTTGGGGAGCTGTCTCCTTTTTTACTCCTATTCTCAAATGCTCCCGAACACATTTAAGGGCGTACTTTGTCCATTCAGAGACATTGAACTGTTGATCATGAGGGGAATGTTTAAGCAGGTATTTTGAGTTTCAAGCCACTTTTAAGAATCACTGCTTCAGTGTTGTTGAATGTCAGCTTCCCGGTAAAGATATTATTTTTACTTGGACATTTTACAAATGCCACTCAGGTACAGGAATAAGAAAGATCTGCTTCTGCCATAGTTACGAGATAACTTTGAATAATTTGCCTCTGATGAAATGTAATTTGGGAATAATGAAAGCACCATTTTTAAAAAATCCTAACGAGTTTTTCCTGAGGTTTTTAGTTTTGAACATTAGTCACGCTTCTCAAATGTATTTAATGATTCGGTAATTAACACACTCAAGTTGCGTTACATCAAAGAGTCCCTACTTGTATTTCTCTAAATGATTCTCCAAGCCATCAACAGCCTGTGCAAACTGCATTATTATATTTTCATTTCCCTCGTATCCAGAAATATATTAATGCAACATTAGTATTTTAACTTATTTATTTATATATGCCTCCTCATTCTACGGAAAGTCAGGATATCTTGTCTCTTCTTCTCTCCTCTATTTTATCCTCACTCCCTGTACAATAACACTATACTGAATAAGTAACTCAACTGTATTTGGAGAGAAGTGTATTAGGATTTCCAGTCTTTATCATAAAAGGTAAAATACAAAACAGAAAAACAAACAAAACAAAAACGGACATCCAGCACTAACAACAAAAAAGAAAAAAAACTGATGTACAAAAAAAGAGAGAAAAAATATACTTAAAAATTATCCCCAGATGTCCAGGCGGCAGCTACAAATGTTACCCATAAACAATGGGTGGAGCTTCAGTGACACCATCTTGGCTTTTGCACCATACTTGGTGGACACTCTGGACCCCAGCCATTCATGTTATCTGAAAGAGGCTAGTCCAACTTTCTCCAGTCTGTTATCTTTCAGAAATGTTGAGTTTTAACATCTGGAGGGCAGCAGACAATAGGGTGGAAAATCTAGCCCAGTGGTGGCGAACCTATGGCACATGTGCCAGAGGCAGCACTCAGAGCCCTCTCTGTAGGCACGCATGCAGTCACCCCAGCCCCACCTCCAACGGCCCCCTCCTCACCAGCAGCTCCCCCGGAGGAGAGTCACACCCGGTTGTGGCCCATGCGGAGAAGCGCAGCCAAGGACATGGCAGCCAGGCAGCAGGTACAAGACTCCGCCCCCACAGCATCATCTGCTGCATGGCCGCCATGGTGCTGCAGGGCTGCCTGGGCGATGTGCTGCGGCAGGCCGTGGAGGCGGTAAGTGGCCCTGCAGGGGGCAGGAGGTGGGGTGGAGTAGGCGGGGCAGGGGGCAGGGCAGGGGGTGGAGTGGTTTTGGGCACTCGGTGTCTAAAAGGTTCACCATCACTGATCTAGCCCCTTTACACTTCATTCCAGTAAGATGTATGTACTGCACATTACCTTTGCAAACTATTAGCAGAGCATTTCTGTTAATGAGAGTAGGTGAAAGTATAGCTATTCTGTTAATAGATATTACTTTTTGACCTGGAATTAGATCTGATTCAAGATTATGGAATTGGTTTAACTAGGGAAACTGAATTGGGACTGCCAAATTCCTGCCAGCTGCTGTTTTATAGACATGTGGGCTCTTCTGACGACTGATATTACGAAAGCCTTTGATTTGAAAAAATAATTGTAAGGAAAATGCGAATTCTTTACCCCTAAGTATTGCTTTATATTTTCCAGTTAGACATGTAAATATTTTGAAAATAGTGTTCTATTGCACCAAACTTCAGATTGCCGGGTAAAAAAAAATGGTCAAGACAGAATTTGAATTCAGAATTTCTGTTTCTCATAATTGTAACATCAGTTTAGGATGAAAACACTTTTAAGATAAAAGTGCAGTCTACCAAGCTACATTCTCATTCAAAACTTCCACCTCAAAACAACAACAAAAACCAACCCACGCACTATGTATCTGGAATCAGCAAAAACATTAATCCAAGGAATTTTGGTCCAAGACAACCAAACAGATGCCTTTACTGAACAGGCAGAGAAAATGTTTGTTGTGTTTATGGAGAAGCACAAGGATGCTAAGTTTGATAGCTGAGTAACTGTCCCAAAGAAACTTATTCTTGTAGCCATTGTCGCTTTGGTATTTTATGTGAACTCAGGACATACAACTCATCTTGTTTCAGGTCAGAAAAGTCTTATTAGAAATACAACTTCAAGGATGCATTTAGGATCTCCTAGTAACTCAGTATATAGAGCCAAGGTGGTGGTTTGAAGAATGAAAAATTATCTCTCTTTTTTTTTTTGCCATTCACATCAAGAGTGAAGATTTCATCCAGTGTAACAGTGAGTTAATTCTTATTCATCCTCATGGCAGCTAAGTGATCTTTAGGAACAGTAAAATATCTTCATCTGGCTGTTCAATTCAAGAACAGTTTGAGTTTCTTCTGGATTTCAGTCTTGCTCACCCACAATTTACAGATTTCATTATCGGAGACAAGGTGATGTTTGATTAGGTGACCCCAGGAACAGCGTCTACTAAATATGCTACAAATAACATATAGTGGACGTGGATGCAAATTTAGCAAAGGCTTCTTGTGACTAAGGTAACACAATTCCCTACTCCTAAGGTGGCCTACAGCATTTTTACAAGCATTTTAATGTGCATATACTTGTGTCAACATGCAATTGCAAAAAAAAAAAAAAAAATAGTATACATCTCTCAAATTTCCTCCAACTCAACGAGACTTCTAGATTGGGAGAACAGAGTTGGAGTAAAGGGGATCGGGGTGGAGGAAATTGGTGAGGCAGAAAGGGCAAAACAGGTAATTTTACGGGGGAAGTGGGTGTCATTTGCATGAGAAAAGGGGGGGAAAACTCCCAAAATAATTCTAGAGATGGTTAATGCAGAGCTTATAGTCTGTAAATAGTTCTAAAGCAGTCTTTTCAAGCATGAGGATCCATAGTGAATTAAAACTGTATTCAGTCCAGGGAAGCAGGACAAGAGTAAAGGGGCCATAGGACCTTTGCTTCTCTGTTCTCCCAATTTTACTCCCAACATATTTATTATCAACACGTATAGCCCTAATTAGCCTTCAGCATTAAAAGATTCCTGGACAGCAATGGTGCATCCTTTCCTTTTGCTCTATCTAACAGGTGATGTGAGACAGCAGGTGGATTGCATTCTCTGCTGATCCGCACATACGGAGGCATTCCTGTTGGCCCTCCGTGCAACAGAGTTTTGTACTAACAGTCTCGATTTCTGCATCAGTGATTGGATCAAAGCTGGGCTACATAAAATACTTTGTTTGTAAACATCTCTATCAGCCTGTTTTAACATTGTCATTTCACATAAGCTCAACTTGAACTTTTGCACTAAATACCAATGAAGTGTTACTTTGCTTAAAGCTTTGTTGCCGCCTTGCGTAATAAACAAACAAACCTGGAATAACTTCCAACATTTTAAAACTGATCAAACCACTCTGCACAATGTGGTCTCAATTTTATTTTTATTTTGTAACATACACTTGGTCCTTACCCAGAGACAGTTAATCATATCCAAGCCTGGTTGGCATTAGTGGAGCTAATATCAGCAGTGACTGAATTATCCTATACACTAACAGGCGTTGGGCGTAACTTTTTCTAGATAAAGGCAAAATATTGTTTGAGGTTATGATTAACCTCAATTGTTCATAAAGTGGTGTATAAAATTATAAACATGTATAATTGTGGATTTTGTTTTGTGTACTTTTTTAATTTTTCAAATGTTTTAAAGTGCAATTGTTTCTTATACTAATATCATTTTAATTCCAATTAAACTATAATATGCTGAAAGTTGGGAGGTTTATTTATTCATTATCTTTTGTGAAATGTGTCTGGTTACCTTAAAACAAGAGCCTGAATTAATATATGAATAAAACTGTTTTTAGAAGATATTACAACCAGGGCAAAATTAACAATGACTAAAAGGATATGTTAGTAGAATTTCTATTTTCAGTTTTTGATCGTCACAATTTTAATGTAAATGGTCCATCACTGAAAACCTGTTCTATATAAATAAAAATAGCTGTGTTTCTATAGAAAATACTTTTTATTTATTTGCTGAGTCATTTCAAAAAATCATAAAGCTGTGAAAGAGTTAAGTAAACTTTTAGTAAAGCCATCCTTGATAATTAGTAATGGGAGGAAACACATTTATTACAACTATACTTGGCATTACTACTACTACTACTACTATTACTAATAAAGTTGGAAGGGACCTTGGAGGTAGGGAGTCCTCAACTTACAATAATTCGTTTAGTGACTGTTCGAAGTCACAAGGGCGCTGAAAAAAGTGACATATGATCATTTTTACACTTACGACCACTGCAAAATTCTCATGAGTCACATGATCAAAATCCAGATACTTGTCAACTGACTCATATTTATGACGGTTGCAGTGTACCGGGATTATGTGATCGTCTTTTGTGACACGCGAAGTCAATGGGGAAACCAGATTCACCTAACAACTGCAGTGATTCGCTTAACAAGTGTGGCAAGAAAGGTTGTAAAATGGGACAAAATTCACTGAACAGAGATCTCGCTTACAACAGAAATTTTGGACTCAATTGTACAAGGAGAGGAGAAAAAAAGGGTGACTGAGCAATGCTTTTCTCTCAAGAGTTTTGCTGAAATGTCTTCGAGACCAAGGAAAACCCAGTTTCGAAATGGATGATCAATTCTTCAAGATCACACTAGGTAGTAAGATGGCTGGCTTCTTTTTGGTAAAGTGGTAAATAAACCAATCATAATTTTGGAAATCCTGTTTTGCTGTCTTTAGGCCTTCCATTAAGACATACAATGATTCAATTAGAATCCATATTTCAAAAGGTTCCTATGTATAATTATTCTTTGTAGGGTATTACTGTTCCATACCATATAGCAGTCATGGCGAACCTTTTAGAGACCGAGTGCCCAAACTGCAACCCAAAACCCACTTATGCATCGTCGGGTGCCGGGTGGGCGTGGCCCATTGGCTGGGCGTGGCTGCGGTGGTAACGGCAGACTGGGTGGGACTAAAAAGTTCAATCAATCAATTCCAACTTTGCAAGATTTTTTTTCCCCGCGAGAAGTTGAATTGACTGATTGAAACTTTTTTTTTTTTTGCACACGGCGGTGGAGGCCTAAAGCGAAAAGGTTTTATAAAACCCAGCTGAAGGCCTAGGACTGGGGTGACGGTGCGCGTGCCCACAGAGAGGGCTCTGAGTGCCGCCTCTGGCACCCGTGCCATAGGTTCGCCACCAATGCCATATAGCAATATCATTATATAATGATAATCATATGATTATAAAGAATATTATATTATAATATCCTTGTTATAGCACCTTAAATAAAAAGAACAACTATAAGAAAGGAAATCTTGCATATTCTCTGAAATTGATGTCATAAACTCTTAGTCTTTTGATAATATCTTTCCAACCTTCATAATTATACTTAGAATTTTAGTATACTGTAAGATTTATCATATACCAAAATCTCCTGAACTTGAACATGTAATTTCTTTAGATATGTGCAATATCCAATAACATTTTTCACACAGCCTAATTTTGGGCCTTAAGCCCGCACCCTAGTCGCAACCCCCAAATCATTTCTGCCAAAATATGTTATATTTAGCTATGCAATGTGTTAAATTTTTAAATAAATAAATATTCATCCGTCTGGTTTCCAGAAGAATCATACTCTATTTTGGATGTAACACTCCATACACAGCACTTAACTCCCAGATTTCTACGGGTTTTGACTTGGTACTTTAAAATGCTTTAAATCAAGTGCCAAATTAGTGTTGTTCCCCTAAATATTGGACCAAAAAGTTCATACTGAGGAAACATTTAGCTCTCAAGTAGAAAATTAAAAAACTTTAAAAGCTCATTGTTACAGAGTTCTATTAGCTTTAGATAAACATAGATCTAAACAATAAAGATAATTGTTTCTACATCCTACAACAATGGTCGATCCCCAGGTGACAGGAGAAGAGAAGATCTCTCCTGGAAGTTCTCCTCTACCTTCGGCCACTCCAGTCTTAGCATTCAGGATCCATATTCTGCCATCTGTAGATGTCACTACCAGAAATGTTTTACTGTCCAAATTAGGACTACAGAAAACAAATGGAGTTGCATAAACTCTTGATGTTGTTTCAAACTTCCATAATACATTTCCTTCCCTGTTACAGCAATAAATAAAGCAGTCATGGGACCCAAAGAATATATCTCTGGAAAAAGGAGAAACACAGGGTGATGAAAAGATTGGTCCACTGCTGGAAAATGCCCAAACCTGTAGGACAGTGATAAGAAATTAAACAGGTTATTGAAATTTCACTTAGTGTGACGGAATCATTGCATACATTGTTATGAGTTTATGATGCACATACAAGCATTCAACTTTTATCGCCATGTTTACAAAATATCTAAGAAATGGGCTAATTCTTCTAATTCATTATATATCTCAATATATATCATACTCAAAAACAAATGAATTCCATTTTTGTATATTTTTTGCTTATTGAGAGGGCCTGCTGAACATATAGCAAATTGTTTCAATTTAGAATCAGCAGTGATCCAATTGGGCATGCCAAACAAACTAGAACGTTTTAAAAGGATATATTTCATGGAACCACAAGTAATTTAGTAGAACGAGAATTGTACCATGGTTCCCTGGGGAGTATACCAAGGTTATACTGGAAATGAAGATAGTGCAGTGATAATTTGGACAATCATTTCTCTAGCATAGTCTTGGTCAATGCATATTTCTCCAACAGCATAGATCATTGTACTGTAGAACAATCTATCACTTAACATCAAGATCAATTTCAACAGGTTGCTAAGTGAGCAACTCTCAGGACCTCAAGCCTAGCAATCACGGTTGATTTCAAAAGAAAGTTCCAACAAAACCAAGATGGTCAAATCTTTCCAGGATGATTTAAAATCACAATAAAAAGAACCTCCGATAGAATGCATATCACAAAACAAGCAGGTAGCAACAAGTTGGGTCCTCTTATGAATTAGTAACAAGTTTTAAAAAAACTGAAACCAGACTCTAGAAGTAAATGAATGTTCCTTACATCCTTTATGTATGTATGTATGTAAAGAGTGGGGTCTGTTAAGCAACTGTACAGAATAGCTTGCTGGTTTAGAAATGATTTAGAATTATAAATGATCCAGGCTGTAATCATGTTTGCAAATAAAATGAAATTATTGAAGATGGTTAAAATGAAACTAGATGGTCTTGGAAGAGCTACAGATTTCTGCAGAGGAGAGACTGAGATGACAATCACTGACCCATTCAACTAGGGACTGGGCCAACTTGAGGCATTTAACTAATTGCTGGAAATATTGCAGAAAAAGTAACCCTAAATATAATGGAAGTTTTTTCATAGAACAGCTTCCATACAAGGACAACAAGAAATTTTCAGTATGTGAGCTTTTTTTAAACCGAAAACAATCCAGATAACTACTAGAGATGCATCTCTTGGCCAGATTCTTAGCTTGGAAAACAGTTCAACTATCTTTCTGTTAATTTAGATGTGGAGTGGGATGCATTGCAACCAGTTCCTGATTCTCCACCTTCCCAATGTTTTAGCACAGGAAATACAGAAATGCTGTTGGTTCTTGTGACATTTGAAAAAAAAAACCCAGAATGCCTCAACATTTCCAGGAGAGTTCTGTCATTATAAAAGGACAAAGCCCACACAATTCTGCAGAAATCAGCACGAGGGTGTCCAAACTGCACTCTTTACAAACTGGGTTATTAGCTTTACAGAATTTCACTAGAATGGAAGAAATGTAAATTTACTCAGTCTGTCATAGGAATCAGTATGGGGAATTAAAGGGTTTCTTTAGATCATAGCAAAGGCTTCCTCAGTCCAGTTTGGTACAGTCTCAGTCACTATGGTGTCACTATGCTACTTATTATATATGGACAGTGATCTATCTATCTATCTATCTATCTATCTATCTATCTATCTATCTATCTATCTATCTATCTATCTATCTAATTCAATATGGACAGTGATCTATCTATCTATCTATCTATCTATCTATCTATCTATCTATCTATCTATCTATCTATCTATCTATCTATCTATCTATCTATCGTATTCAAGATGGACAGTGATCTATCTATCTATCTATCATCTATCTATCTATCTATCTATCTATCTATCTATCTATCTATCTATCTATCTATCTATCTATCTAATTCAAGATGGACAGTGATCTATCTATCTATCTATCTATCTATCTATCTATCTATGTCTGTCTGTCTGTCTGTCTGTCTGTCTGTCTGTCTATATCGTATTCAAGATGGACAGTGATCTATCTATCTATCTATCTATCTATCTATCTATCTATCTATCTATCTATCTATCTATCTATCTATCGTATTCAAGATGGACAGTGATCTATCTATCTATCTATCTATCTATCTATCTATCTATCATCTATCTATCTATCTATCTATCTATCTATCTATCTATCTATCTATCTATCCATCCATCCATCCATCCATCCATCCATCCATCCATCCATCCATCCATCCATCCATCCATCTATCTATCTATCTATCTATGTATCTATCTAATTCAAGATGGACAGTGATCTATCTATCTATCTATCTATCTATCTATCTATCTATCTATCTATCTATCTATCTATCTATCTATCTATCTATCTATCTATCTCTATCTATCTATCTATCTATCTATCTATCTATCTATCTATCTATCTATCTATCTATCTATCTATCTATCTATCTATCGAGCCATCCAGCCATTCCCTATCAGTAGAGCCCAAATGGGATCAAGATATATATGGGAGAGTTGCTTACATAGTTATAAAAAAGCAAAATGTTTAAATACACAGGAAAATGACAAAGCCACGTAAGTATGCATTCTTTGCAATTATTTACATGGTTGAAAAAACAGAAGCTAATGATAATGAACGATTGGCAGGAAGAACAAATGAACAAGAAAGAAGGATTTTTAAAGAGCAATTCAAAAATGTCTTTAGGCAATTCAAAAGAGCAGAATGCATTGTGAAAAGAAATGAAGCAAAGAGGAAAAAAAGGAATGGAAATGGAAGGCGCTAAATGAAGTATAATCAAGAGAGACCAAGAATGATACGAACATTAATCAGTTGGCTCTTTATATCAGATGGCTACCATGGGTACAATAGAAAAAAGATCCTGGGCCATAGGAAAGTGTGACAGCAGCAACAATGACTTCATCTCAATTCCTCACAATCTCAGAACCAACTACCCAGTCACAACATTCAGTATTGTTTTAATGGAGAAGCTATCAATAATGGATCCAATTTTCCTTTCTCCCACCAAGAGTTTCTACGTTAAGTGTCAAAGGATTAGAAAAATAACCCAGAGGAGTGCCATTTTGCTTGCATTGATAATGTCTTGTATTTTTCTGTATTCTGGAACTACAAATCAAAAGCAAAATTCTCACCGTATTCTTTTCTCAAAGAGAGTTTCAAACCCATCCTAAATTGCCCCACTCTATGACTGATACAAGGTCCATGTTGTATAAGACAAGACTTTTCAATCTTTTCACCCATTGTACCACTTTTAGGATATGACAACATCCGAGTACCACCAGTCACCTAGCAAGGTCAAACTTGATGACCAAAAAAAAAGAGAGGAAAAAAGTGATAAAGTACAGGTAGTCCTTGACTTACAACAGTTCACTTAGTGACTGTTCGAAGTTACAATGGCACTGAAAAAAGTGCCCCCCAAGCCACAGCCGAGCAAGACACCTTCCTGCCACACAGCGGCGCTCTTCCTACTGTCTGAGGTTTCCACTGTTGTGAGCATTTCTGTTGAGGATTGGCAGCGGGGGTGGGGTGGGGGGTGTTTGGTTTTTATTCCCCCCGTCTGCTGGGTGGTTGCAGCAGGTTTTGGTCACGTCACATGACCCTGGGACACTGTGACCGTCATAAATATGAATCCGTTGCCAAGCATCTGAAGGTAAACCATAAGACCCTGGAGATGCTGCAACATTCCAGCTGATCGGCGCTTCTTCTGGGCTCAGCAGAAGTGCCAGGATCAGCACCGAGCTCCAGCTGGATCCTGGTGCTGATCCTGGTGCTTCCACTGAGCCCTGACAGCCCCGAAGCGCCGATCAGCTGGAAAGCGGCACTGATCCTGGTGCTTCCGTTGAGCCCTGACCGCCCTGCAGCTCCAGCCATCTCTCGCTCAGGCTTGTGCGGTGCTGCCACCAGTTCAGCTCATTCCCCTCCCCCATTACCACTTTTCTAGGATGGTCATGTACCATCTGCCAGGTGCCAATGTACCACAGGTGGTACCCGTACCACTGGTTGAAAAGCCCTGATATAAGCACCGTTCTGGCACCTGGCCTGATTCTTACAGTATATATTGTGAGAAAGTTTGAAACAATGCTGTAGCTTCTGGTGCTATTTTGGGGCTCCTCACAGATATTTAATGGACTATTGTGGGATGTAAAATGGCAGATATTAAAGAAAAAGCTTCTATGGGCAACATAAAAACCAAATCTGAAGTTAATAGTAAAAAAAACCAGATTCAACTAATTGTGGTAGAAGTTTCAACTATTCAATAATACAATAATTTTAACCTTTTCTCCAAAGTGACTAAAGCAGTATAAATTTCCATCCACGCAGCCAACATACACGTAATCTTTGTCACAATGGGGTGATGAGAAGACAGGCTTTCCACAAACGGTTTTCCAAAGAGTTTTCCCCATAACCTGCAAAAGGAAACAATTAACACCAGCTGCCTTTTACGATGCTCCAAATGTTAAACTAATGGGAAATTAAGACACCCAAACAAAGACTGGAAACAAGCAAACATAGTAAGTAACTAACTAACTAACTAACTAACTAACTAACTAACTAACTAACTAACTAACTAACTAACTAACTAACTAACTAACTAACTAACTAACTAACTAACTAACTAACTAGCAACGGGGGAAAGAATTTTCCTAAGTTCAGATTCACAGAAACACCTATATGTCAACCTTACAAAGTAGATCATATAGAAAACAAGGCTATATAGGACGGGACTACTTTTATTGTAAGAGCTATAGCAGTGGTGGCGAACCTATGGCACGGGTGCCAGAGGCGGCACTCAGAGCCCTCTCTGTAAGCACACATGCCGTTGCCCCAGCCTTGCCTCCCCCGCGACTCCCTCCTCACCAGTAGGCCCCCTGGAGGAGAGTCGCCCCCAAGTGTGGCCCACGCGGAGCAGTGCAGCCAAGGACATGGCAGCCAGACAGAGTAGACAAGACTCTGCCCTCATGCCCCATCGTGCACAGTTGATGCTGCGGGGCACGGGCAGAGAGCGTGGCCACCATGGTGCTGCTGGGTGATCTGCGGCGGGCCCTGGAGGCGGTGAGTGGCCCTACGGGCAGGCGGGGTAGGGGCGGAATGGGGACAGGGCAGGGGGTGGAGCGGGGGCGGGGTCAGTTTTTGGGCATTCAGTCTCTAAAAGATTCGCCATCACTGAGCTATAGTTATAGAATCTTGCAAGTCTGAATGTGTTTCCCTCTCCCTCAGGTCATCTACATGAGTTAGGGAAGGCCCCGTTTTCTCAAATTACTTTGCTGGCCTGAGCTCAAGCCCTGCTTAAGCAGCTCTTTTTCCTGTCGGTCAAGGTCACTCCCTATGCCTCCTACACATAGGAATCTATCTATAAAACAGATTAACAAAGGAGTAACCACCTCCATTTCTGCAGGAGTTTGATTGCCCCTGCTTTCTTATATTTCATATATTTTAAAGAAAAAGCATCGATGGTTGAAATAAGACATCATGGAATCATATTAAATAACGAAGAGTGCTTGTTCAGTATTTATTTATTTATTTATTTATTGTTTATATTTATATCCCGCCCTTCTCCTTGCGGACTCAGGGCGGCTAACAACCAGATAAAAATGCAAATCCCAAAACTACAGATTAAAACATAATTAAAAACAAATATTAATAATTGGTCTAATTAATTTAAAATTACTTTAAAACCCCCATTAAAAATTTTCCCCTAGGCCAG
>NW_015390292.1:25344-32136 GCF_001527695.2 Protobothrops mucrosquamatus | reverse complement strand
GTATTGCAGTATAATACCTCTGCAAAATCACTCACTTAATTTTTACTTGTGTACATCTCTGTATATACTACACCAGTGATGGCGAACCTTTTAGAGACCGAGTGCCCAAACTGAAACCCAAAACCCACTTATGTATCGTCGGGTGCTGGGTGGGTGTGGCCCATTGATTGGGTGTGGCCAATTGGGTGGGTGTGGCTGCGGTGATAACGGCAGACTGGGTGGGACTAAAAATTTCAATCAATCAATTCCAACTTTGCAATATCTTTTTTTTTCCTGCGAGAAGCTGAAATTGATTGATTGATTGAACCTTTTTGTTTTCCACATGGCGGCGGAGGACTAAAGCGAAAAGATTTTATAAAACCCAGCTGAAGGCCTAGGACTGGGGCGATGGCGCACGTGCCCACAGAGAGGGCTCTGCGTGCCACCTGTGGCACCCGTGCCATAGGTTCGCCACCACGGTACTACACCATTTTGCATAGTTTGTTACGATTCCACAAGAGTTAAATTTACAAAGAGCTGATCAGTAAAATAATTAGCTTCTGATCCCTTAACACAGTGATGGCAAACCTTTTAGAGACCGAGTGCCCAAACTGCAACCCAAAACCCAGTTATTTATCGCAAAGTGCCAGGGCCGCATCAACATTGTGGTGCCCTGGGGGGGGGCGCAGGGAGGCGCCTCTGAGTGCCGCCTCTGACACTCAAAAAACAGGGGCGCAAAAATGGGCCAGTGTGCTGCAAGGCACAAAAACAGCCACCACCGCGCCGTGAGGTGCAGATACAAGGCGCTGCACCACACAAGAATGGGGCAGGGCTAGTGTCACGCAGGCACTAGCTCTGCCCCATTTGCAGCATGTGCGTGCTCGCGGCCCTGTTCGCGCATGCATGTATGTAAAATGCTTCCCCCTCCCTTTTCTTCCAGTCCACCAATCGACAATGGTTGGTGACCTCTGCTCTACCACCTCTACTCAAGCTCGCTAGTCAACTGCTTCGCCTCCTTTGTGCTGGGCAGGGCTCCTGCTCCAGGCGGCAGTGGCGGCCTGCTGGTGGTGGTGGTGGCGCGTGTGCCATCAGAGAGGGCTCTGAGTGCCGCCTTTGGCACGCGTGCCATAGGTTCGCCACCACTGCCTTAACATGTGCCATTCGTATAATTACTTTGAATTAATATATGCTAAGGTAGTTGGAAAACCTGGCATCGGAAAAAAAACGGGTATATGTTCAGTAACTGTAATGTCATTATCAAAAGTCTCCTTCTCTGTAGCCCCTTTATTTAGAGTTTTTAACGCCTTTAGTGAATCTAGAACTTCATGCATGCAGAACTAGGACGTTACGTACAGGATTAATAGCAAGCAGCAGTCCTCCCAGTGTACCAACGTACAGGTGATGTGGCAACAGATTTAGATGAGGAGAAGAAAATATGCCTCCAGATTCACAGTGTAACCTCCAAACACATTCCTTCTTCTGTCAAAATAACAAAATTTACATTTCAGTATTGTGACTCACCTTAATTTAAGGTTAACATACAGGGTCTTACTGTAGAGCAATCCATTTCAAAATACTATATTCTCTTTAGGTGAATCTTTTATGCTCAGGGTTTTTGGTGTTTTTTTTTTCATTCAATCATATATGATTCAGAGGCTGACTGGACAAATCCCTGCAGTTTTCTTGGCAAGATTTTTCAGAAGTAGTTTGCCATCCATCCAAGCTCATTCAATCTTTTTGACTAAGGCAGGACCAGAACTCGCTGGTCTCCTGGTTTCTATACTGGCACCAAACTGGTTTTCTTGCGCTCTGTAGCAATTCCTAAATCTATATCCATTCCAACGTTATTATTTTGATTATTACACATTATAGTAGTCAAATAGTTATTATTACATCAGTATTTAAATTGCTTCTCTCCAGAAGAACGATCCGCTGTCTATCATAAACTAACACAAAATACACAAGGATGTGCCTTAAATATTTTGTTTAAAATAATGCTGCAGCATAGCTTGCATGCATAATAAAGGTAGCATAACAAGCAGCAAGCTCTTGCTTGGTGTAGGCCAGTAGTGGCGAACCTATGGCACGCGTGTCAGAGGCGGCACTCAAAGCCCTCTCTGTGGGCACGCGTGCTGTCGCCCCAGCCCTGCCTCCCCCCGCGGCCCCCTCCTCACCAGCAGCCGCCCCTGGAGGAGAGTCGCTCCCGGGCGCAGTCTGCATGGAGCAGCGCAGCCAAGGACATAGCCAGGCAGCAGGGACAGGACTCCGCCCTCGTGCCTCATAGCGTGCAGATGATGCTGCGGGATGTGGGCGGAGGGCGTGGCTGCAATGGCGCTGCAGGGCTGCCATGGCGATCTGCGGCGGGCCATGGAGGCGGTGTGTGGTCCTGCGGGCAGGCAGGTCAGGGGGTGGGCAGGGGCGGAGCAGGCAGGACGGGAGGCGGAGCGGGGGCAGGGGGTGGTTTTTGGGCACTCAGTCTCTAAAAGGTTCGCCATCACTGGTGTAGGCAATGGAGGAAACAATGAATGAAGAACCACAGGCTGCAAATGTGTATGATCTTTCGTGGGTTTTTTTTTCCTCAGCAGAAGCAAAAAAAATAATGGCGTGGTTAAATAATTAAACAGCTAGCGTTGTCAGTACTGTATTTTGGGAGATTTAAAACAAGAAGTGGTGCCTAATTTTTTTTTAATAATTCCATAAAAACCAAAGCAAAGTTAATAGCTGATTATGATCTATAGCTCCTGTTGACAATATATTCTGGAAGTGGAATTAGATTTTAAACATCAATATCTAAGGCTGCAGTTCTAAGCGCTCTGATTTGGCATTCGATATGAAATGGATACTAGGCTGGAGGACAATTCCCATTAATAACAACCTTCCTAGGTGTGTTTTTAATTTTGTTCCTTTGAGTCAGTCTTCATTCCTGCTGACTACCTGACAGATGTGCAGAGTTTTCTTGGCAACATTTTCAAACTGGTGTGCCATGACCTTTTTCTTAGGATTGAGAGAGAGGGAGTGACAGACCCGAAATAAACTGAGGTGGCTTCATGCCTAAGGTAGGACTAGAACTCACAGTCCCTTGGTTTCTAGCTCAGTGCCCTTAACCCAGTGGATCCCACTAGCTCTGTGGACCGGTGGCAGCAGTGGGGGGAAGGGGGGGGGAGAGAGGATGGTTCCACCTTAGCAGCGGGTAAGCGCACACACGCAACTCCATTTGTGCAAGTGGAGGGCACGCAGACACGCCGCTTGGACAAATGGAGCTTTGTGCGCGCACTCGCCTGCCACTTGTGCAGCCCAGTTCCGAAAGGGCTGTGGCCCGGTAATGGGCTGTGGCCCGGTGGTTGGGGACCCCTGCCTTAACCAAACTGGACAAAACTAGCTCTCGACATTCACATTCACGTTTACTTACATATATATCCAAAGCATATATATGCTGGTCATGAGATCCAATAAAGACTAATCCCGTGGAAGGATCTAAAGCGGGAGAACTTTTCACAGCATCTTCCGTATGAAATGCCCAGTGGACTTCCCCATTACTGGTTCGGAGAACATATACCACTCCGTTGTAACAACCTGCGTAAAATCACAGCCAGAGAAAACAGGTGCATTTGGAAAAAGTGTTCTAATCAGAGATGCGAAAAATATTTTCAAGTTCAAAACAGACAGTTCTGATCACAAAAAGTGTCTGCATGCCTTGTGGTGAAAATTGGCAAGGCAGGCATATGCCAAAGGATCAGAGTTTGGATTGTAACACTATGTCCACCATCTTGCCAATGCTGATCTTTCTCTGGAGCCCCCTGGTGCTGACGCTTTTCTGACTCTGCAGGAGAGGGTCTAATCTCAAAATATTTTTCACATTGAGTACCTGCCTATACTTATTTCACTTGCAGCAGACAAAATTAAACCAGTTTTCAAACATTCAAACAATTAAGGTGAATTCATAAAGTCATCACTGTTGAATCTACAATACTGTTCACTCATGAATGAAGGCAAATATACGTGTCCCAGGATAATGTTGCAGGATCCAACCAGGGATCAGAGGTTTAGTCTTCCGAGCTTTCAGACTTGTGCTGGAGCACGTGGCAAGTCTGTGCTGGAGCACGTGGCAAGTTTGACAAGGTGTCAAACTTGCCACGTCATGTGACGTGTCACGATGTATCGTGACTTTTTTCACATTGCTGGAGCTGGGGTGGGCGCGGCCTCTGCATGATGCAACTGGCCCGCAGGCCGGCAATTTGACACCCCTGTCCTAAGGGCTTGGCAGCACAAGGAAACAACAGCCAACGACTTGATAGTTGGTCATCAACACCCCAATCAACACCTAAAAGGCCACATATAACGGGCACACTATAAATATCACACATAGAATAGCCCAAAGCAGAAGTTCCCTTGAGGATGAGCTCCAGGATGAATCCGGAAGCTCAGAAGACTAAATCTCTGGTCCTGGTGTCCGATCAGGATTGGATCCTGCAACACTGTTCATTGCATTTTATGTTTCAAAACATTACTGTTTGGTTTTTCCACTTACACTTACTACCAAGGCTTTGGAATACTTACCAACCACAATGAAGTTTCCACACTTAGATATACACGCGGAGGACTCAACCCGGTCTGCAAGGTTCCTTGTCCATTTCACTTTGCCTGAATATAAGTCAATCGCTTGAATCGCTTGGGAATGAGATCCAATATAAACAAAAGCAGACAATGTGTCAGGAATTGGGATGACAAGCAGCGGAGAGGCATCAACACATTTGCCGAGGTCCGAGGCCCATCTTATGTGCACCGTTAGTTTGGGGGTAATTTCATCAAGGTATGCTTCACCCAAATTTTCTTCAGCAGGATAACCTTCTGTTATATTTACACCGATGTTGCTCTTTTGCAACTCTCCATTCTTTTCTGCCTGTTCTGCTTCAATCTGGTTCTTCACAGGCTCACTGATAGACACCAAGTGGTTTCCACGACTTACTGCAATAAAACCTATGGTGGCCATTTCGGTTTTCAGGAAGCTTTCGGGGTTAAGCTCCACCCACTTATTATTGGGTTCTTCACTGGGAGGGCCATTCAGTTTTCTTTTTGCTGCACCATGACTGCTTATAGAAAGGTGGCCACTTGGGAAAGCTGCTTTTAGGACATGTTTGTAGATCTCACTAACGGGATGATTGAGAATAATTTCTATTAAGTCAGGAATAGGCCTACCTACCATACGTTCAATTTCATCGTGAAGCTGCAGCAATTTTAAAGAATCCCCACCGCTTGGCAAGAACTGTGACTCTTCCAAAACACAACTGGAACCATCTGGAAGATTAAGAATAGACTGGGAGCAGAGGGAGAGAAAGGAAGAAACAAAAATGGTTGTCATGTATGCATTAACTTACATCAGACATACGTACCTAGTAGCAAAGCAAGTGAATAATCTACAAAGCAGTAGGGACCCAACAGACTCAAAGAGAAACAAGGAGAGGCTATAGACCAGGGGTAGGCAACCTGGGCTCTTGTATGACTCGTGGACTTCAACTCCCAGAATTCCTGAGCCAGCCACGCTGAGGGGACAGGGAGAGGTTTCCAAGCTGAGCCATGCTGGCTCAGGAATTCTGGGAGTTGAAGTCCACGAGTCATAAAAGAGCCAAGGTTGCCTACCCTTGCTATAGACACTACTTAAGAAGAGACATCAGCTCTCTGAAGCTAGGGTAAGAACACTATCTTTTAATCTTTTAAAGCAGATAAAAACCTCTGGGAAAAAGAAAGCAACAGTATTAAATTGAAATGATGAGAATAAAGTCACCATATGAGCAAAGTTGTAACTGACTCACATGCTTAATTTCCATGGACATTTCTGGGTACAGCATCTGATCAAATTTTATGCATTACAGGTTGAACATCTTAGTAGAATAAAATGGATAGGAACTTCTATAAAGGATTGTAGCCACTTTTATGATTTTACAGGATATAGGGAAACAACATGCAAGCACCTTAGAAGGATGCAACCGATTGGAATGCACATATTGCCACTTGCATATGGATTCTAGCTCATAAAAATTAGAAGCTCAATGTTTAGTTTAATTTAATCCTGTTCTGATGCTTGCTTATTAGACAGGGCAGTTAATCTTCAACATGTCTTCTCACTTATAATATATTAGAAACAGGTGCAGTGAATAAAACAGATATTTTGAATATTTGATATTCGATCTATGCAGAAAAGCTGGATCTGTTTGATTATTTTGGTCGTGCTTTTATTAAAAAATGAGTCACGTTTCAACTTATCCCAGAGAGGCAAGCATTAACGGCTCATTGGGCACAGCATTATTCATTACAACTGCCTACCATTATCTGAGTTCTGAGTTTTTAGGGAAATATAATGATTTCTCCAAAGCTGTTGCAAAGAATCCAAGTCAATGAGAGAAGCTATAGCACATACCATGTGGAGATCCAAGAATATTCATTCCTGTTCTTCTCTCCCTTGTTCAAATGACTAAAATATGGATACTTAAGAGAATTCTTATGGTATGTGAATAATGCAGTTTAATGGACTACCTGCCAGAGACTCTGCAAGCTTTCCCATAGTTCTTGTTCGCTTAGCGTGCTGTCGCTTTTTCGAGAATTTAGGTGGCTGCTGTAAATCTGGTTCAGCTTGGACACATCAATTTTGCCTTGTCACAAAGCAAAAAATAAAACAGGTTTTCATTATATTAAAACAAAACAGTCCTATTATCTTTACTGTAATTTAACACTCCACTGCAGGCACAATCCACGTGTGTTTGAGTCCACAAATGACATTAGTGAAAGTACAACTACAAACAAATAATATAATATTTT
>NW_015390292.1:15404-23617 GCF_001527695.2 Protobothrops mucrosquamatus | reverse complement strand
ACACACACACACACACACACACATACATGTGTACTATGTACTAAATGCAATACAGTATATGTTCCAAATCACACATTCAGACACTTACGGTACTTTAAAATAATACAGATATATCTGAATAAGAAACGTAAGAACATCATCATAGCATGCAGTGTCTGAATGCTGAGACTCTGGTTAGAACACAAATCAGCGGTACACAGATTAGCCATCAATTCAAGTTAGCCGGACTTCTTACATACTACTAAAATAATGCTTAGGATCATCCAACACAGATTAGAGCCCTAAGTGGGACGGAAATGCCAGACGTTTAAGCCGGCGTTAGAATAAGTCAAAGAACAAGAAACATTATTGCTGATGTACCCTAGAAAATTGAGAAAACCAAAGAATAACAAAAGGAAGACAGTAATGTGCTTTCTTTTGCCTTGGACTGGGCCAACCATGTCAAGTCGTGGAACCTGCTTAGAAAAATGGGAATCTCAGAACATCTCATTGTCTTCATGCAACACCTATATATAATTCAGAAAGGCTGAGCGCCAAAGAATTGAGGCCTTTGAACCATGGTGCTGGAGAAGACTCCTGCGAGTCCCCTGGACTGCAAGGTGATCAAACCGGTCAGTCCTAGAGGAGATCAAACCCGACTGCTCTTTAGAAGGCCAGATCCTGAAGTTGAATCTCAAGTACTTTGGCCACCTAATGAGAAGGAAGGACTCACTGGAGAAGAGCCTGATGCTGGGAAAGATTGAGGGCAATAGAAGAAAGGGACGACAGAGAATGAGGTGGCTGGATGGAGTCACTGGAGCAGTAGGCGTGAGCTTAAATGGACTCCAGAAGATGGTAGAGGACAGGAAGGCCTGGAGGAATGTTGTCCATGGGGTCGCGATGGGTCGGACACGACTTCGCAACTAACAACAACAAATATATAATTCAGGAAGCCACAGTCTGGATCAAACATAGAAAAACAGACTGACTCCAGGTCATCCAAGGAATGAGGTACGACTGTGTACTTTTGTAGAATATGTAAATGGTGGATAGCTTCCGTCTTATGCCATCAGCTTTCCTAGCAAACCAACCAGCAGTCAAGAAATACGCCACAAACTAAAACATGGCACACTAATCAAGAAGGCCTCGGAAAATATATTCAGATGCTATGATATATGTACAGGTAGTCCTCGACTTAAGACCACAATTGAGCCCAAAATTTCTGTTGCTCAGCGAAACATTTGTTAAGTGAGTTTTGCCCCATTTTACGACCTCTCTCGACACAGCTGTTAAGTGAATCATTGCAGTTAAGTGAGTAACATTATTGTTAAGCGAATCTGGCTTCCCCGTTGACTTTGCTTGTCAGAAGGTTGCAAAAACTAATCACATGACACCGGGACACTGCAACGGTCGTAAATAGGAACCAGTTGCCAACCATCCAAATTTTGATTACGTGACCACGGGGAGGCTGCAACGGTCATAAGTGTGAAAAATTGTCATAAGTCACTTTTTTCAGCGCCGTTGTAACTTTTGAACGGTCGCTAAATGAACTGAGGAGTAATCTGAGGAGTACCTGTATTTCTACAAATATCAGAATGGTACAGGGAATAGTTCTCCATGTGAGACTCTATGGAAGTTAAATTTGGATAATGAAGAGCAGAAAAAGTGTTGATGCTTTTGAACTCTGGAGTTGGAACAGACTCCTGAGAAAACAACTTAATCCAGAGTTCTCACTTGAGGCACAAATAACCAGACACAAATGATGATCATACTTTGGACATATTCTCAACTCCCTTCAGGAGTCTATAATGCTGGGGAAAGTGGAAAGGAAAAGAAGATGACCAGAAGCAAACTGAATGGACACAGTATCAAAGTAACACTGTAGTCGTGAGCGCACTTGAAGACCTGAAGGACGAGACCAGACCCGGTCATCCTGGAGAAAATGTCTGTATGTGATCCTTAAGAATTGACTTGAATTGGCACATAATCAGTCTGACTTGGCTTCTCTCAGGTTTTCCTACGCCCTAAAAAAACCAGCTATTTTTGTAACAAGACGTTCCAATAAAATGTTATTTAGATTTGGAAGTCTAAGAAAACACCCAATCAGTTTCTGAATTAATGAGCTAGCGTGGCAGATGGCTCCCTCGTGTGATGTTTGATCTGATCGAATTCTATCTGTACATTTGTTCTTGTCTGGTTCTATATCACTCTGTTTTAATTAGTTCATGCCTTCAAAGTTGTGATGGAATTGGGTGGCTTATAAAGTCAATAAATAAATAAATATAATCAAACATGGCATGTAAGCGATCCTTGAGCAAGGTCTGCAGGATTGCCTGGGACACCACACATCCTCTTCACAACCTGTTTTCCTTGTTACCTTCTGGGAGGAGGCGTCAAAACAGAAGCAGAACATCCAGATTCAGCCAGTTTTGTTCCATATAGCACCAAACTTGTGAACTCTCAAATTTCCTCTTTCCACTATGTGTTCAAAATGGACAGTGATTAATATTTATATGTGTGTGTATGTGTGTATACAGTAGTGACCAAAATTGTGGAAATCTTTTGGAAAAAGTGTATTTTTCAGGTTTGATGGCTAATAACACCACTTTTGGGGGGGGAGTAGTATCATAAAATTATATATCAATGGAAAGATAATTTAATCAAGAATGTAATGCAACAAAGTTTGTTCAATTATCTGTACTGTATTCTATGAAACGTTATAGCCAAATAACCAGAAAAAGGAAGCACAACTTGCTTAGGTTGAGATCAGGTAGCTTTCCTTCATCCGATTGTAGCCAATGAGCATGAGTGTTTAGAGAGCCAATCAGGTGTCATCTTGTTTTGGCAATGAGCCAATCAGATCACAGTAGGATTCAGCGACTGATGTCATGTATTGAAGCTGAGAGGAGGACATTTGTCAGTGTGTTATGTGATCGCTATCAAGTTGATTGGGTTTTTTTGTGTTCTTTCATTTAGTGAGCTTGTAAAACGCAATAAAATTAAAGTAATGGTGCAAAGAGCTGACTGGTTGCCCAGAAAGCGATGTAAAATAGTATTATTAAGTGAACAAGGCTACAGTTATAAAGAAATTAGAAGAAAAATGGGTGGAAACTTAACCAAAGGTGGCATTTCTACTGTACACTTTTCCCAAAAGGTTTCCACAATTTTGGCCACTACTGTATATACGTATGTATGTGTGTGTGTATATGTATGTGTGTGTGTGATATATATGTGTGTGTGTTACAGTATATATGTAGCATGTGTATATGTGTGTTATGTATGTGTATTGGTAGATTTACACTTTCTTTTGAGAGCAGGCAACAAAATTTCATTTTTAATGTGGGTTAGTGTACTCATAGTAAAAAATGACAATAAAGGTTCTTATCTTAAATATATATATACATAGGCATTATGAAATAACTAATTAATTTACGATCACCAGGAGGGTTTAAGTAAAAATACTTTAATTGAAAACCGAGCTTTCGTTGGGAGCTCCCAACATCTTCAGGGTTAAAAGCCAGTTAAAGGAATGATTTAAATAATGTTCGTTAGTACTTGCGCTCGGTTCTTGGAGCAAGTCCTGAGTCCTGTCTGGTTGGTCTGCATTTCAATTGTTTTTATGGTGTTTGTATCCTGTTTGACTCTATCATTTATTTTGACTCTTTTGCTAACTGTCTCAGTGCCTTTCCCTCTGTTATCTGTCTTGGTGTTTCTAGCGCTGACCAAACTCTGTTGCTCTGTCTGTTGGTGGCAGACTATACTCAATTAAAGTATTTTTACTTAAACCCTCCTGGTGATCGTAAATTAATTAGTTATTTCATAATGAATACACCCGGGAGTCATATTTTTACAGATATCATTAACCATACATAGGCATATATACGTATATTTACCATGGGATGTGAATGGCAAAGTATCAATCAGCAAAACTTCATCTGGAATTGCATAGCTAGGGAGACTTTCCTGGAGCTTTTTAAAAAGACGCCTCTTGGAAACAGCTTTGGGGGCAACAAACAGAATTAATTTTTCTTGTTGGCACCATATCAAAGCGCAGGTTTCCACTGTGCAGAGGCTCTCTGCCACCTGCAAAATAAAATCAGGACGGTTCTGAGAAAACTATAGAAAGATGAAGACCCCTATATTTTTCTTCCCTTTATAATTCAAGTAATCTTCCGTTCCACGAAAGCACAGACGATCCAACCAGTCTAATTAAAGTCAAGATCAGCTGAAGTGCTGAGGACACAATCTGTTCTAAAAGATTTTAACAGGTATTGCCAAAAAGACCGATTCTCTGTTTCAGTGGTTCTCAACCAGTGGGCCGCAGAAACGTGGGGGGGGGGGGCGCAAAGAAGAAATATTATGATTTAAATCTTAAGTCTTGGGGGTCCGTGGCCACAAAAAGTATTTAAAGGGGGTCCGTGGTGAAGAAAAGGTTGAGAACCACTGCTCTATTTTACTCCTAACATCCAATCTCAGAATTTCCATTTCTCTGTGGAGAAACAAACAAAAATGGAATTAAACTGAGTTTAAGTTTAAGTTTCATTTGAGTCCTGGAGACTACATTTATTCATCCATGTAGATTTGTTTGAAAACAACACAGAAGTGGCTGGCCATTACTTTCTCTACTTCTAAGTTTAGCCTACAGTTCTGTAATTTCTTCGTGGTCTCCCAACCACACACTAACCAGTCTGATTCCACTTAACCTTTCATTTAATGAAGGTGAGATGTAGCAAATTACATCATTTTCAAAGTGGTTAGCTACCCCATAGCAAATCTTTTCTAAACCAAGAAAAAAAACCCCACTAGATCTTGACTATACTCCATTGGAGTACATCACAGATATTTTTCTTTGTTACCATGTTATGCTAATGCTTGAAGCTCACAAAGATGTAGATGTGTTTCCTGCTGCTTGGGTCCTAAATATGAAGCCACACTTGCTGCAACCCAGCTTTGATATGGAGCAGACAGACAAATGTTTATTAGTCTTTGATCAATGTGCTTGAGATGGGATATTCTAGAATTCAGGCCCCTGGTAAGTATGACACCATCCATAAAGGAAGAGTTCTTGTGATGTTCTTCCTAGCACTAGGAACACTGTATCTCTAATTTTAGTCCCTATTTTTCCGCCAGCCTCAATGAACTCACCTTGATTCAATTATTCTTTGAGATTCTCCTTCTTTGACACCTTAGTATTATGGTTCGAGACAATTTTATTGCAAGTAATAAACATTGCTTGCACTGTTTATGAACTCAGCAATTGTCTTCATTTTATATCATTGCCCCCATCATGAATTATCATAATTATTTGAAACCAAAACCAGTTCTATTTTAATATAAAAATTATAGGCACTCATTAATTCGATGGGGTAATAAAGGAAGGATTAATTCACGTGTTATGTATTCAAGCAAGTTTAAATATTTAAAGATGTGTTTAAATCATTAAAAAAGTAGAGACACCAGCTGAACACATATATAAGAGGTTCCACTGAATTAAATTGGCTTACTTTTTTTTTCCAAAGAAAAAATAGACTCCCTTAAGTTGTGTTTGGCGCTGGGTGTCTTCGTAGGCATGCCCATCTACTTATCATGGAACTGAATAATATCCCAGTCTATCCTACGGCCCTGGGATTTCCTAGTGGTCTCCTATCCATTTATCACCTGCTCTGCCCCATATAGGTTTTTATGAGGGGAGAAGGTTCAGCCGGTTGACTAGATGCTATCACCTATTGTGGCTTAACTGAGATGAATTCATTTTTCTTTCTTTCTTGTTTAACTATGGATATGCATGACTTTTTTCGTGATGGAATATAAACAGAAGAAGTCAGCACTTTCCAAAGCCCAAGACAAGACTGCACCGTCCTGAACTGGGTGGAGGGGAAGGAAAGGGTTCATGGTAGCCACATCTCCCAAGGTATAACTATTAGGTTAGAAGGTTATAGTTTTAGTTTGGTGAGATTCTGTCTATTAGATGTAGGCAAATAAAGACCTGGACTCAACTGGATGTCATTGTGTTGTCTTCAGGCTTAGGCCTGACAGTTTTTTCTCCAGCACCTTCTTCTTCACATGACTTTGCACTGCTCACAGTGTAGGATCACACTGATACATTCAGGATACAGATATCCCCTTGTATTTGTTTAAGAGAACCCGTCTTATTTTTCTTGTCGTATTGCTATTCCTTCTCATCTTCACGAAGAGCTTTGTTTTCAAATGGCACCGTGGCTCTTAAAAGATCTTTTCTGTTGGTGGTCCTAAGGCAGGGGTCTTCAAACTTGGCCCTTTTATGACTTGTGGACTTCAACTCCCAGAATTCCTCCGCTAGCGTGCCTGGCTGAGGAATTCTGGGAGTTGAAGTCCACAAGTCATAAAAGGGCCAAGTTTGAAGACCCCTGTCCTAAGGTTTGTTCCTGGTAGTTTTTCTTCAATTTATGGCTTCCTAACCTTTTGATTTTTAAGCTTTTTGGTGCCCCTCCAAATGGAAGTTGGAGAATATGATAGAATTCAAAATCTAGGAGTAGCTAACTAAACAGTCTGCTTCCATGTAAGTAATATCGAAGCAATCTCAAAAACTCAGGTAACATCTATCCATCCAGATTCTTCATGGCCCAAACTCACTTCTGTTATTACTCAAACAAAAAGCTTCTCATAAATAGTTACCTATTACCTCACCTGCTGTACATACTCAGTGTTGAGACGCTTGCCATGCCGCTTAATTTGATTGTCCTTCCGCCCCAAGAAAAACATTTCAGTGTTCTTAACTCTCACAAAATCTCCAGTGGCTCTCATTGTGTCCACAGGTAATGTTGTTTCATCGTCAATGAAGCAGACGCGTCCGTTTCCTCCTACGCAAAAGCAATTCTAAGTAGTAAGTCAGGCTTCTCCTTATCAATCCATATAATGCAGACTAAAAGGATCTTAAATGAGATTTATCAGCCCTGTGAGGTTCTCAGCTTTATGAGGTAGTTCAGACCCAAAGCATGCCCAGATGAGTTACATTCTATTTTATCGTAAGGTTACGTTAACAGAATCTTGCAAGTCTGAAAGTATATTTCTCCCCTGTTGCTTTTACAGCCCAAGAAATTAGGGGGAGTCTCTTCTGAGGTGTCTGCCATACCTCCATTGCTTTTGCAGGCTTAGCTGCCTCTTATCTGACTATTATCTACTCTATGGCTCTTCCTCCTGTTTACCAAAGTTATTCCCACTTACCATTATCTCAGAATAACAGAGTTGGAAGAGACCTTGGAGGTCTTCTAGTCCAACCCCCTGCTCAGGCAGGAAACTCTATACCATTTTGGACAAGTGGCTGTCCAAAACTTCCAGTGTTGGAGTATCCCAACTTCTGGAGGCAAGATGTTCCACTCATTAACTGTTCTAACTGTCAGAAAATTTCTCCTTAGTTCTAGGTTGCTTCTCTCCTTGATTAGTTTCCATCCATTGCTTCTTGTCCTACCTTCAGGTGCTTTGGAGAATAGCTGGACACCCTCTTCTTTGTGGCAACCCCTGCTTAGAAGATATTGGAACACTGCTGTCATGTCACTCCTAATCCTTTTTTTCGTTAAACTAGACATAACCAATTCCAGCAACCATTCTTTATATGGTTTTAGCTTCCAGTCCTCTAATCATCTTTGCTCTTCTCTGCACTTTTTCTAGAATCTCAACATCTTTTTTACATCGTGGCGACCAAAACTGGATGCAGTATTCCCAGTGTGGCCTTACCAAGGCATTGTAAAGGGGGTATTAACACTTCACGTGATCTTGATTCTATCCCGCTGTTAATTCAGCCTAGGATTGCAGTGGTCTTTTTTGGCAGCTGCAGCACACTGTGCTGGCCCATGTTTTAAGTGGTTCTCCACTAGGATACCGAGATCCCTCTCACAGTTACTACTACTGAGCCAGGTACTTCGATACAGGAAAAGAACACAAGAGTCTTTCAAACGTGATCAACTAACTTGACCATCTAATAGCTACTTTTTATCACACTGAACTACTGTAATGCAGAGTGAGAAAGAGCTGAGCCTTGCCCTTTGAGTTGCATGCTGCCACCTTCCTATCTGCTCAAATGGCCATAAAGATTGTAGAAGCTTCTACTTTCATTTTTGATGAATATAGCTTATTATTTTTAATAAGCCTATTTCACTTCCCATGGTATGATATTGGCTTATTTTGATATAAGAGGAAATGCAAGTTATAAAAACATTAGAGCGGTGGTTCTCAACCTTTTTAATGCCGCGACCCCC
>NW_015390292.1:14320-15367 GCF_001527695.2 Protobothrops mucrosquamatus | reverse complement strand
CCCACAGAGAAGGCCCTCCCCCTGGGGGTCGCCAGCCTACATTGCTTGGCCGACGGCACCCTGAGGAGGCCCACTCTGTGGGAGCGTACCGGTCTGTGGGAGGGAATCTGTGGCAGAAGGCGGTCTCGGAGGTAACCAGGTCCAATGCCATGGAGCGCTTTAAAGGTGGTAACTAACACCTTAAAGCGCACCCGGAAGAGAAGTCGGAGTCGGGGAGTCGGAGTCGGAAGTACAAAAAACTGAGGAGTCGGAGTCAGAACATTTATCTACCGACTCCACAGCCCTGGCAAAAACGAACATTTCCTACCGGTGGCCCATGTCAAAAGCCTCCTCGGGAATCCTGTAACACGTGGCCCAACACGAAACTTCAGTAATACCATAAATATTAAAGAGTTGAGTTTTGTTTTCTTTTTCTTTCCAGCTTCTCAACATGCTTAGTGCAGGGCAGGCTTCGCCACCAAGAGCTAAGATTCGCAGGGAAGTATCCGCAGTCAATACGGTTGATTTAATATGCTCAACTCCAAATCTTTTCAAAAGGGTTGGTGTAGCCTGAAGAAAGCAAGGTTCAAGGTTAGTCCAGGTAGTCCTCGCGTTACAACCGTTTGTTTAGTGTCTTTTCAAAATTACAACGGCACTGAAAAAAAGTGACTTCTGACCATTTTATTGTGAGCGTGTTTGATCACGCTTACATCCACTGCAGCTTCCCCATGGCCACGTGATCAAAATTCGGATGCTTGGCAACTGGTTCATACTTATGACCGTTGCGGTGTCCTGGGGTCATGTGATCCCCTTTTGCAGCCTTCTGATAAGCAAAGTCAATGGGGAAGCCAGATTCACTTAACAACCGGGTTACTAATTTAACAATTGCAGTGATTCACTTAATAACTGTGGCAATAAAGGTCAAAAAATGGGGCAAAATTCACTTAAAGACTTTGGGCTAATCTGCAATATAAATGGCCTTGTGAATATTCCTCCTTACTCAAGCAAACAAGACCAGTAGATAGCTTAATTAACTCTCCAAATAACGCTGTATTCAAGTATAAGTTT
>NW_015390292.1:0-14170 GCF_001527695.2 Protobothrops mucrosquamatus | reverse complement strand
GTTACTAATTTAACAATTGCAGTGATTCACTTAATAACTGTGGCAATAAAGGTCAAAAAATGGGGCAAAATTCACTTAAAGACTTTGGGCTAATCTGCAATATAAATGGCCTTGTGAATATTCCTCCTTACTCAAGCAAACAAGACCAGTAGATAGCTTAATTAACTCTCCAAATAACGCTGTATTCAAGTATAAGTTTTTTACCTGCAAAACGGTCACTCTGTGTTGCTGGAAAAGAGCTCTGGATAACTGCTGTGGCATCATTTTAATCACTGTGGGTAGTATAAGCAGACAAGCTCCACTCGCTAGAGTAAGGAACAGCTCAATGACTGATGGATCAAAAGTCAAAGGAGAGGCCATAAACACCACATCATCTGGGGTAATTTTAAAAATCTCTCTAAAATAAGGGGGAAAAAATACATCTCTAAGGAATTAGATGTAGATGAAATTTTAAGCAATTTTGCACTTCTTGCAATACTGATCACACATAAACCATGTTAATCAATTAAACCCTTTCTCCCACTCACACATGTTATACATTCTCCAATTCCATCTTTAAGTCAGATCAACCTTACATAAACTATACACCTTGAAGGTCTGGGTTGCAGTCTAAGCAACCTTTCTAAAAGTTGGAAATTATAACGAGGTCAACCCAGAATGAGATTCATCTCCAAAATATATTTTATTATAGCTTGCAAACGAAGATCTATGTGTTTATCTCAGATCTGTTCCAATTATGTAGGAAGTAGAAAACTGGAAGTCCAACATGAATTATGCTATTGTTATTCTTTTTGTTAACCCTTATCAAAATATATTACTAAGTGAATTTGGGAAACACTTACCTAAGATGAAGGATATTTGGTACGATACATTTATGAGGCACTCTCACAATTTTGGGGAGCCCAGTTGTTCCAGATGTATGCAAAACATATGCCAGGGAATGTTTCTCTCTGACATCCAACATATCTTTTGGTGGTTTAGCCTCATGTTGTTGCACTTTACAAATGCTTCTGACCATAGAGCCTTCACTGTCTGCATTTACATGTTTGGTCAGCTGAACACTGTTGTGTCTTTGGAAGAGAACTAAACCAATTCTCTGCATTTGAAGAGAATTTTGGCTGTACAAGTGTCCATAGGTTATTGTGAATTTCTGGGGAAAAAAAGAGAAAAAAAGGGGGGAAACTTATTCTAACACAACTTTAGCCTGTTTACTTCTCTGTGTCTAAAATCACAACAAATCAAATCAAATAAATTTAGAGCAGCTAATCAAATAAGATGCCTTTCAAGGGAATATGGCTTTTCTTTTTTTAACCCAAAGGGACTCTGCAACAAGTGCAAAAATTAGTAACACACTGTAGCTTTAATGGTAGGGCTATAGGATTTGGGTTGCAAAAACCCATTAATGCAGAATACAGGTGGTCCTCGACTTACGACCACAATTGAACCCAAAATTTATGTTGCCAAGCGAGACATTTGTTAAGTGAGTTTTGCCCCATTTTACGACCTTTCTCATCACATTTGTTAAGTGAATCACTGCAGTAGTTTAGTAGCACAATTGTTAAGTGAATCTGGCTTCCCCATTGATTTTGCTTGTCAGAAGGTCTCAAAAGGAGATCACATGACCCCAGGGTCACTGCAACTGTATAAATAAATATGTGTCAGTTGCCAAGTGTCATCACGGTCATTAACTGAATCATCAGTTCTTAAGCAATCACTGTGGTTGTTAAGTGCTATCCAAATGGTCATTTTTTGCCAGAACTGAGCAAAAAATGGCAGAAATTGGCAAAACAAATCGCAAATTGTTGTCATGTGACCCTGCCCAGTTATATTTCCTTTCTATCTATCTCCTCTGATCTAAAACCAATTCTCACCTTTCCCTGGATTCTGCCATACTCCCAAGGGGGAGGGGGGATATACAAGTGAGTTTATTGCTTTCACTTCCTCTATTCACTACAATGTAACCTTTTGTTTATTCACCTTCATGTCTGCTACCCATTACAATGTAACAAATTGCCTCCTATACTATGCATCCCTCTGAACTTCTCCCTAACCGGGCAGCTAGGAAAAAAAGGGGGGGTGGACGAGATACAAACCTCCAGGACCTGGTTTATTTCTCCGTCCTCAAAATGAGGTGTGAAGAGCTGTGGAATGATCGATGCACAAACAGAGCCGGACCGATGTTATCTTTCCTTTCCCATTTATGGATTTAACACCTGGGGATTTGCCGGTCTGAACCGCCCAGATGAACTGTGGGGTGGGGTTTGCTTAGGGACACTTTAAAATATCGATCTGTAAGGGAATCCCTCAGATCCTGTCTATTATGCCTGCTATCAACTACTCTTAATAAAAGTTCCTGTTGGAAGAAATTGTTTCCAAGAGTTCTGCTTTCTTAAGATGTGGGATTGAAGTGGATCCTTACAGGTGTGTGTGCATATGGGGGTGTGTGGCATGACATTTTGCAATGACCACAAGTTATTGATGGGTGGTAAAGTGCCCATCGTAATTTCAAACAGTTATTAAGCAGCAGTAATGTAAGTCATAAGGTTGTAATTCAAGGACTACTACCTACAGTGGTACCTTGTTACACAACTTTAAGTGGTTCTGAGAAGCGCAACGAGTACCAAAGACAATGAGTACCAAACATTTTTTTCCCATAAGGAATAATGTAGTGAGTCACAAGGCAGCCGACACCCACAAATTCTAGCTTGCGCATTGAATACCAAACAAATGATGAGCACCAGGACAAAATGTTTCTGTCAAAATGCACTGAACACTAAAATTCAATGCGCTTCAAAGCAGTTGAGTACCAAGGAACCACTGGCTATAATTACTTCAAATTCTATGGGCTTACTTCACTGTAAACATAAAACTAATCTACGCAATAAGGTTTGCATAATTCCAATTACATTTTAAACATCCCAATTAAAATAAAAATTGGAAGTGTTGCACTTACATCAACTTTATCTTCTTCAACAAGGACATACTGGAAATCACATTTCTTCATGAAGGAAATATAGAGGCTGGGCAAGGCATCTGGATCAATGGGAGAATACGCAGAAGGCACCTGCAGAAGTCTAGCAAAATGAAGCAAGCTACTCTCAGGCACCCAAACTCACAGAGGGTTCTTACCAGCAGAGAAGCTTATGGCTTTCTATGTACTTCTATAATATTTTACAGAATATTGGATGAAGATTAATATATTAGAGCATGCCAAACTACACAGCCACCTATACTAAAAGGCCAAGGTTTTAAAAATAAAGAGGATTTATTTCTATATGTCTCACTCCATCTAGTGGCTTAAGTTGTCAAGCAAAAAAGTTAGATTCTACAGATATTTGTGCCAATATCATAGATCAGGGTCAGGCAACCTTGGCTCTTTTATGACTCGTGGACTTCAACTCCCAGAATTCCTGAGCCAGCTTGGCTGGCTCAGGGATTCTGGGAGTTGAAGTCCACGAGTCATAAAAGAGCCAAGGTTGCCTACCCCTGTCATAGATCCTATTAAAACTGAATACATTACTATAGTGATGTTCAAATTGTAGGAGGCAAGTTCAATAGGACGTATTATACAAATAAACACTTTGAAAATGGTGATAGTTTGAACTTAATGAGGTGATAATAGCATGTTCTGCATTTATGTTAACCAATTGATATAAATGTAAAGGCACAGCATTACCCTAGAATCCAAGAAGGTAGGTTTATCCCAGGATAACAGTAGAGACCTATTTCCAAATTTTCAGTAAGGTGACAATGTTTCCTCAGGAAGTCTGTAAGCTCTGTAGCAAGGTTTATAACCGTCTTGTACATGTAGGAAACTGGAGTCTGATGGTTACATGCATCAAAGCACACGGCTCTCCTTTCAGGATATAATCTGGCCGCAGTCTGAACCAGCTCATGCAGTGTCATTCTCAATATTTATCCTGCGTATGCAAATAAGAAAAAAACTAATCAATTAACTGAGAGCCAGTTTAGTCTAATGCAGGGGTAGGCAACCTTGGCTCTTTTATGACTCATGGACTTCAACTCCCAGAATTCCTGAGCCAGCCATGCTGAGGGGAAGGGAGAGGTTTCCAAGCTGAGCTATGCTGGCTCAGGAATTCTGGGAGTTGAAGTCCACGAGTCATAAAAGAGCCAAGGTTGCCTACCTTGGTTAATGAACCAGACTAGAAACCAGGAGTCAGTGAGTCCTAGTACTGCCTTAGCCATGAACTGGCTAGGTGACTTTGGACCAGCAAAACCCACCTCACGGGGTTGTGGGAAAAAAGGAGGAAGGAATATTAGTTATGTTCACTTCCCTGAGTTATTTAAAACTAATAAAGGCAAGGTAAAAAAATTGGATTAAAATGTTCCTTTAATTTTTTTTACAAAACATACTCAATAACTGAGGTAATTGAAAGGAATTTATTTTTAATGTACAAAGTTGTGTTCTACAAAATGGACAGCTATATAAAAATAGAATAAATGCTTTCCAAACTAGATGCATTGCATTTATATTTACAGTTCTGATCATTATTCTGACATTGCGGCATTGAGTACAAGAGAATTCAGATATATACCTTAATTCAGACACAGAGTGGAGAATTACTCATGTTTTCATCTGCCCATGTACCATCAAGCATTACTGTACTGAACTGCTTCAATATCTGTTAAGATGAAATCTAAAATAAATAATAAAATGTAGGAAAGAGATAAAACATCATAAAGAGATAGCAAACTTGCAAGTTGGTTTTTTAAAATTACTTTCTAACAGTTATACTGATTAACTTGACAGAATTAAAAGAACCTGAGTTTGTAAAGCTTTGAAGCCAAAGTTGTATTTCTAAGCAGTATTACTATAGATCACGGATGTTAAACTCGCCGCGTCACATGATGTGTCGAGACGAATCGTGACTTTTTTTGCATTGCTGGAGCTGGGGTGGGCATGGCCTCCACATGATGCAACTGGCCTGCGGGCCGGCAGTTTGATACCCCTGCTATAGATAGTTCTCGACTTACAACTATTCACTTAACGGCTGTTCAAAGTTACAACACTGAAAAAAGTGACTTGCAACGGTTCCAGCATCCTCATAGGATCAAAATTGATCAGCTGACCATATGAAAGCATGTGCTACAGTGAGATGCAATGAGAGAAGGACTTTAAGTCTCTTCACTCTATTTTATCTGATGTCCATCAGGAACTAAATATTGGTAAACAAATCACTAGTTTCAATGTTACCGTGACTTTTTCTACTGAATACTAGTAAAAAGTGTGAAGGCTGACAACGTTGTGGGGACACCAGTGTCCTAGTTTTATGTCTACGAACCGTTGACCAAGTATAAACACTACCAACGTGTGTCCCAGAGTCATGTGATCACATTTTGTGACCTTCTGACAAGCAAATGGGGAAGCCAGATTCACTTAACAATGGTGTTACTAATTTAACAACTGCAATGACTCACCTAACAACTGTGGCAAGAAAGGTTGTTAAATGGGGCAAAACTAACTTAACAATTGTCTTACTTAGCAACAGAAATTTTGGGCTCAGTTGTGATCATAAGTCGAGGGCTACCTGTGCAATAAGATTAAATGAAATATACTACTATAAAAGAGTAAGATAAAAGAGTAAAAAGTGTAATATAAAATAAACATTTAACACCTCTTAATGCCTATATATGTGTGTATATAATTATACACACACACACACATGCATATATACACACATTCATATGTTAAATTTGGATTGCTAAAAAAGAGTTAAAGGGAAGCTGGTATAGCTATTTCAAGCTCCTTAGCTCTCATCAGCCAGCTACACTCTTCTGAGATTCGAACCTGGGCTGCTTGCACGTTAGGCAGCTGTGTTGACATGCATATATATATACATACACACACACACACACACACACATGCATGCCATCTGTTCTGATCCAGCACACTTCTCATTTTCCTATGCTAAAAATTAAAAATGGTGTTAATAGCATTTATCCACGCTTTTTATCCAGTCTATAGGGATATGTTTTCTAGAGACCCACCTGGGAATCAACCTCAGAAGCCTCTATCCAGGTCGGGACCAGGCCTACTTTGGAGGCCAAATAACGCTGCCCAAGACACAGAGGGGACGACTTGCTGGAGAAACTCACATTTTGCTCCTGCCGACCCTCTGGGCACATCCGTTAAGTCAGAACGATGGCCCCCTTTATGACTTGTGGACTTCAACTCCCAGAGTTCCTGAGCCAGATATATTCACCCTCAGGAAGGCTGCAGAGAGCCAAGACGGCTGTCTTCAAGTAATAATAATAATAATAATAATAATAATAATAATAATAATAATAGTAGTAGTAGTAGTAGTAGTAATAGTAGTAGTAGTAAAGTTGGAAGGGACCTTGGAGGTCATCTACTCCAACCCCCTGCTCAAGCAGGAAACCCTATACCATTTCAGACAAATGGCTGTCCAGTCTCTTCTTAAAAACTTCCAGTGTTGGAGCATTCACGGCTTCTGGAGTCAGGTTGTTCCACTGGTTAATTGTTCTCACTGTCAGGAAGTTTCTCCTTAGTTCTAGGTTGCTTCTCTCCTTGATTAGTTTCCATCTGTTGCTTCTTGTCCTGCCTTCAGGTGCTTTGGAGAATAGCTTGACTCCCTCTTCTTTGGGGCAGCCCCTGAGAGATTGGAACACTGCTGTCATGTCCCCCCTCGTCCTTCTCTTCATTAAACTGGACATACCCAATTCCAGCAACCGTTCCTTATACGCTTTAGCCTCCAGTCCCCTAATCATCTTTGTTGCTGAAGTGTCTAAAGCAGTGTTTCTCAACCTTGACAATTTTAAGGCATGTGGACTTCAACCCCCAGAATTCCACAGCCAGCATTGCTGGCTGTGGAATTCTGGGAGTTGAAGTCCACATGCCTTAAAATTGTCAAGGTTGAGAAACACTGGTATAAAGGACATGCCGAAGGTGAGGCAGATTTGTTCAGAGTGGTTCCAGAAGATGGGATAAGAAAAAGTGGGCTTTAATTACATGGAACTCGTTTTTTGGCTGGCTCGGGAATTCTGGGCGTTGAAGTCCACAAGTCATCAAAGGGCCATCGTTCCCCATTAAGTCTTTTGGGCCAGGGGTAGGCAACCTCGGCTCTTTTATGACTCATGGACTTCAACTCCCAGAATTCCTGAGTCAGCTATGCTAACTCAGGAATTCTGGGAGTTGAAGTCCACGAGTCATAAAAGAGCCGAGGTTGCCTACCCCTGTAATCTGGGCAAACCGCGTGGAAGAGACGACCGTTACCTTCTTCCAGCATGCTTTTCCAACTCCCCACGTAAGGCACAAGCCAGGGCCGAGCCTGCTTAACTTCGCAACCACACCCGAGGTGGGCCAGAAGCTTGCACCGGGGAGTCTGCGGCCCAGGAGTCTCCTCGAGAAAGGAACGGGGTGCAGGGTGCAATTCCCCACGCAGGGGCCTCCTCGCTCTTCTTCCCGACAGGAAAACCTCTCTCGCTTCCCCCCCCCCAGCGTCGCCCACCATTCGCGTCACTCCTTTTCTTTTTGCCTACAGCGGGGCGCGCAGCGAAGGGCGGAAGAAGGGAGGATGAAGCCAAGGAGGAGGAGTCGGGCTGCACGCACGCCAGAGGGCGGGGTTTAGGCTAGGCCCGCCCCGGTTACCTAAAGAGGACTTGCAGGCTGTGTGTCTCCTCGGGGATCCCGGAACAGCTTCCAGGGCAGGATTTGGGGAGAGGAGGGGGGGGGATCTTGGGAGCGCGGCCGGGCGGACCAGCACCGTCATTTTCTCTCTCTAGGGAGGCGTCTGTCTTATCTTGGCGCGGTCCGCGGATTCTCTTCCTTTGCTCTGGACGCTGCAACCGATTTGTCAGGGCGCTGACGGTCCTCTGCTCGGAAAGAAGAAAAGGGCTCCCTTCCTTGGATGGGTTGGATGAAGCCCCCCAACACGTTGCGAATCTTGTAAGAAACGGGTTAAGGAGCCCGAGATAGGATAGGATAGGATAGGATAGAGAATGTAGGATAGGCTGGGCTGGGCTGGGCTGGGCTGGGCTGGGCTGGGCTAGAATAGAATAGAATAGAATAGAATAGAATGGAATGGAATAGAATGGAATGGAATGGAATGGAATATAGAATAGAATAGAATAGAATAGAATAGAATAGAATGGAATATAGAATAGAATAGAATAGAATAGAATAGAATAGAATAGAATAGAATAGAATGGAATGGAATGGAGAATAGAATAGAATAGAATGGAATGGAGAATAGAATAGAATAGAATAGAATAGAATGGAATGGAAAATAGAATGGAAAATAGAATAGAATAGAATAGAATAGAATAGAATGGAAAATAGAATAGAATAGAATGGAATGGAATGGAATGGAATGGAAAATAGAATAGAATAGAATAGAATGGAAAATAGAATAGAATAGAATAGAATAGAATGGAAAATAGAATAGAATAGAATAGAATAGAATAGAATAGGTGATGGCGAACCAAGTGCCCAAACTGCAACTCAAAACCCACTTATGTATCAGCGGATGCCTGGTGGGTGTGGCCCATTGGGTGGGTGTGGCCCATTGGGTGGCCGTGGCTGCAGTGGTAATGGCAGACTGGGCGGGATTAAAAAGTTCAATCAATCAATTCCAACTTTGCAAGATCTTTTTTTTTTCCCCGCAAGAAGTTGAAATTGATTGATTGATTGAACTTTTTTTTTTGCACACGGCGATGGCCTAAAGCGAAAAGGTTTTATAAAACCCAGCTGAAAGCCTAGGACTGGGGCGACGGTGCACGTGCCCACAGACAGGGCTCTGCGTGCCACCTGTGGCACACATGCCATAGGTTCGCCACCACGGGAATAGAGGTTCCCAACCAGGGGTGCTTGCATCCCCTAGTGGTGCGAGACGATGTTCCAGGAGGTGCAAAAACTTGGGTTTTCAAAATCATAATGTATATGCATAATTCATTGCCGTTATTTCGAACTTTGGTAAGGTGTGCGAGAATATATAAGAAGCGTTTTAGCGGTGCGCGGTATAGAAAAGGCTGGAAGGTGCTGGAGTAGGGAGTAGAATACAGTAAAGTAGAACAGAACCTTGGAGGTCTTCTAGTGACCTAGTCCAATGCCCTGCTCAGGTAGGAAACCCTATTATACCATTTTAAATGACTTGCAGCTTGCCTGCTGGCTGATCAAGTGAACCCACTTGACGGTTAAGCGGAAAGAGAGGTTGTGGCGTTGTAAAGTACAATAACAGGGAAACACTGAGGAGCCTGAAGAAAATTAAACGACTTGGCAAGCTTGGCTTATAGGAGGTCCCTTCTCTGTGCAGATCTAGCGCATTGCCGAAGAGTGCTGGAGTAGCACTAGGGAGGTCAAGATCAACGTTGAAAGCGTTTGGAAAACCGACTACCGATATCTCTGCAATCTAAGGATGTTTGTAGGTGGAGACAGGGATTGTAGGAGCACAGCTGCAGCTTGAGAAAGAAAAAGTTTCAGCAATTGCTGTTTTAGGGTCGTATCAAACGGATTTAACAAACTGCTGGGTGCGGATTATTAGTTCCTACGGGATATGCTTAACTCGCTGCAGAGCAAAAGGAAACTAGAAATGAACTGCTTTAGGTTGGGTGAATGATGCTGCGTGAGGCTGAATGTTTCAAGAAATATCCAGGGATATTGGATGCTTGCAGACTTTTTTTGTAGATCTACTTCAAATTTCATATAATACTTTACTCTTTTCTTTTTCCTCCCTCCCTCCCTCCCTCAGTTCACATACACTATAGGACAGAAAAGATAAGCCAAGTCCATGATGTAGTGGTATCAAAGCAAGTAAATGTGTAATTTAATATTTCTATAGTGACTGTTTACTAAGAACTGGTAAGTTTCATGCATGAGGTGTCAGTTAGTCCTCAATTTATCACCATTCATTTAGTGACTGTTTGAAATTACAACAGCAATAAAAAAAAGTGACCGAGGAGCATTTTTTCACACTTACGACCCTTGCAGAGTCCCCATAGGATCAAAATTCAGACGCTTGGCAACTGACTCATATTTATGACGGTTGCAGTGTCCCAGGGTCATATGATTGCCTTTTGTGACCTTCTGACAAGCAGTCAATGGGGAAGCCAGATTCAATTAACAACCTTGTTACTAATTTAACAACTGCAGCGAGTCACTTAAGCGTGGCAAGAAAAGTCATAAAATGGGGCAAAACTCACTTAACTGTTTTGCTAGCAACCGAAGTTCTGGGCTCAATTGTCATAAATTGAGGACTACCCGTATTAGCATATAACACAGAAAATCTAAATTGGAGAATTAGTTTCAGGTGAGATTGCTAGTTATGGAATCTGGGAAGCTTAGAAAGTCACCATACGACTTTAGATAGAAGCTTTTTTTATGAGAAAGAATAAGGAAAAAGCTGTTTTCTTCTTTAATAAAACTATTATTATAGATTAAATTATAAAATTCCCATTTGGGCGATTCCAGGACAGGTGATAGAAGGGGTATCTAGAGGAGTTAATTTGGATAATATTATTTATAGGGAATTACTTAGTCTGGTAGGAAAGGATTGGCAAATTAAATCCTTAGCAGATTTGAAACAAGAAAATATTGTATATTCTTGGTTTTATTATAACCAATTGCTAATGAGGTGGAATCTAGACCAGAAGGTCGGTATTACTTTGGAGGATGTGAACTTGATTAAACAGATTAAAGACTCATTGGGAGCTCACATAAAGAGAATTTATAATGTTTTGATAGAATTGGATTCTGAAACGGAGTTAGTTAAAGATTGTATGATAAAGTGGGCGCAGAATATTCAGGAAGTGATTCCATTGGATACATGGGAGACAATTTGGGTGAGAAATGTAAAATTTACTCAAGCACAAAATTTAAGAGAAAATTTTTATAAGATGTTTTATAGATGGCATTTGGATCCTCAAAAATTGTCACGCATGTATCCCAACTTACAGCCCAAATGCTGGAGATGTGGAAGTTTAGATGCAACCCATATTTGGTGGACGTGTAGGGATATAAAGGCATTTTGGATCAAGATTTGGTGGAATATTCAAAATATCTTTAAGAAGAAGATAAAGTTTACACCGCAGTTATTTTTGTTGGGTATTATGGGAAATTTGGATGCCAAAGAAATGAATCTGATGTTGAATCTTATAACAGCTGCAAGATTATTGGTAGCTCAATATTGGAAGACGGATGGTTTGCCTACTGTAGAAGAATGGTCCATTAAAGTGTCAAATTTAGCGGAAATGGCTAAGACTTCTGCTTATTTGAAGGATCAGTCATATGAAAGTTATATTTCGGTATGGAGAAGATGGATAGATTATATTCAAAAAAAATATGGGACCTAAAAGTTCCATTTGGCTTTTGGGTAAAATTGTAAAATATTTTTATTGTTATTATTTTATTAAATGTTTGCATAATAGCTTGTATGATTTTATTATAATTTTGACTTGTAGTGTTATTTACTAGTTTGTTTGTTTTTTCTTTTTTTAATAATGTATTTAATTTTAATTTTAACTTATTTAAATTTATTTTAAAAAATGAGTTAAAGTGTGTTATAGATTTGGTTATATAATTAGTTGGTTTATGTTATTTAGATTATTATTATTTGTAACCCTGTGAACAGCTCTGGGAAGTGGGGGGGAGGGGGGTTGTAGGGGTGGGGGGATTTATATTGTAAACTTTATAAAACTTTTAATAAAAAAATAAAATAAAATAAATAAAACTAGTCCTCGGTTTCTTAAGGGGTGATTAAAAACAACTCAGGTATAAGCCCTAAAAATGAAATAATCTTTTATTATATTAAAAGAATTCATAAATGAACAATTTTCTCAACTGTTTGGATTGCATTTTACCCTTCCTCAAGTGATTTTTCTTGTTTCTAAAAGGTCCGATAAACCAAACTGATCTTTAGCTGAATACAAGGTAAATAAGTTGCATGCTTGTTACTAATATTATATGGTTATTTGCATGAGTTAATTTGGCAGATGTGCATTTCTTAAGGAACCATGGCCCTTTTTTCAAAAGGATGAAAATAAAACAATTTCGTTATATTGTTATAATACTGCTTTGGTATAATCAGTACTGAGTAGAAACCACAAATGGACTTAAAACATTCAGATACTGTACTCTATATGGACTAAAAGTATTTTTTTTAAAAAAAAAAAACACATACTGAGGTTTTTTTAAAAAATCTATTTATTTTTTAAAGATGACAATTTTAAATGGATAGCATTTCAAGTGCACTTCCTTGTTGTTGGTGGCAGTCTTATCATTTAAAAGACAGCAGTTAGGGAATGTAAGATCTTCTTGTGCCTTGCTGCCTATTTTCTTCATGAATACCCACATCTTTACCATTTACATGAACGTTTGAAAATCAAATAAAAATTAAAGCAAAGCTTCCCAGCTCAAACTGTTATTGCACTAAAAAAACATTCATAAGCACATTGCGGTGGAGGGGGGGGGGAAGTCGATTTTTTTTTCCCTCACAATCATCTCCTGTACAGACCTGGGAAAGAAATTAATTGCTAAAATACATCATGTCTATTTACATTTCATTATATATATAGCACTGCAACATCCAATAAGTTTCTTTGTGCCATTCTCCCTATAGGAACTAAGGTTTTGTTTTTTTTTTAAGAAAAATCAGGTCTTCCGACCATTCTTAGATCTCATTTCTTTTCCCTATTCATATAGTTTAAATGGTTGTATTTAAAATTGGAAAAAACAATTAACAATGACTTCCTCGCCCTTGATTTGGTGTTTCATATTAACTGCAGTCTATTAAGGCATATTTTTAAACTTTACTTCTGTGTACCAATTAATGCACACCATTCCTGATTATGCATTCTGACTCTCTTCAGCCAATGAGGGACCTTGTCTATAGAAGAAGGCAAAGCTTCACTGTGGTATTAAAAATCTGCAAGGTCATAGACCCTTATGAAGTCCTTATGTTCTAGAACAGGGGTCCTCAACCTTGGCAACTTTAAGACTTGTGGACTTCAACTCCCAGAATTCCTCAGCCAGCAAAGCTGGCTGAGGAATTCTGGGAGTTGAAGTCCACAAGTCTTAAAGTTGCCAAGGTTGAAGACCCCTGTTCTAGAAGGATCAGCCAGTAACACATAAGACAGTAAGGCTTGATCCCACATTACTAATTGTATGTCAAGTTCATCAAAACAAGTCAACAACAGAAATGGGGTCTGTTTCATTTCCCTCACTGCTTCAGAATTAACTGACTGGAATCCCCAGAGGGAAACTTTAGGAAGAGACAGAGAGAAAATGTTTCAGCATATGACCATCTCTGCAAAGATTAAAAAAAGGTTGGCTATTGGGTATGACTTTTGATTGTGTGAGCTTAAGAATTTGTCTCTAGTATTTATTTTGTATGTGTAATCTGAGTAAATGTGTATGTGCAGACTAGCATCTTATAATTGACCTCTATCTATCTATCTATCTATCTATCTATCTATCTATCTATCTATCTATCTATCTATCTATCTATCTATCTATCTATCTATCTATCTATCTATCTATCTGTCATCTATCTATCTATCTATCTATCTATCTATCTATCTATCTATCTATCTATCTATCTATCTATCATCTGTCTGTCTGTCTGTCTGTCTGTCTGTCTATCTATTGTCTGTCTGTCTGTCTTGTCTGTCTGTCTGTCTGTCTGTCTCCAGAGTTCTGGCACCTTTTTTGGATGGAACCTTGTAGGGTAGGCAATGCGGGTTGTATGAAATGTGTGAGTTCCGGCACTTTTTTTTTTTTTTTTTTAGAAAAAAAAGCACTGTCTATATCTATCTAATCTATCTAATCTTATCTAATTTATTATTTATATGGCTGTTCAGATCAGACATTGTGTCATACAATATATCAAAAATAAAACAACCGTTTACGTTAAAACTCTAAACTCTTTAAGAGTTTAATTTTATTTATCATTTGTGAAATTGATCCATCTCCCAAAGGGAAAAAGAAGAGTTGATTCCCTTAGCCACATACCTCAATGCTACATGGCCAACAATTACCCTTTTTGCTTTTTTTGGGGGGGGGAGGGTCATTTGTTAGAATGTTGGAGCCCCCCCCTTTCATCCAATCAAATTAATGGAAATGTGCCAGGTGAAGTGTCCCATGGAACACAGATGTAACAAGAGTAGCCATCATGCTTAAATAACAAAGCAGCAGACA
>NW_015390291.1:37189-43635 GCF_001527695.2 Protobothrops mucrosquamatus | reverse complement strand
TACGCTGACCTTGGGTTGTTTTTTTTTAGAAAAACATTTCCAAAATGTTTTGTTCATTTCTCAGGTAGATTCTAAAATGTTCATTCTGAGGCAGATACTGAGCCACCGTTTATAAAACCCAATTGTCAATTTTCCAAAACTTAACTTCCTTTACCAGAACCATGTGGTAAAGGTACTATTGGGAGAAGCAGAATTTGCCTTTTATGAATTTCTTTTTTATCTGTTTCCTAAAAAGGAATTATTAAATGGCTGTTGCTGGGTTGATATTCATCTGAACACAAGGTTGTTCTGTTGTTTGGAGAAATTTTAAGTTAATTGTCTTTGGTTCTGCTGCAGAAAATACATTGATAAGTCAATAGGAAAGCCAGATTTATTTAACAATCATGTTACTAAATTAACTAACTGATTCACTTCTGTGCAGTGGTGGGATTCAAATAAGTGAATAACCGGTTCTCTGTGTGGATGCCACTTCCGGAAGTCCATTCTGGGCCTGGACAACAAAAAATTAGCTACCGGTTCTGCCGAACTAGTGCGAACTGGCTGAATCCCACTACTGCTTCTGTGGCAAGAAAGGTTGTAAAATGGGGCAAAAATCATTTAACAACTATCTTCCTAACAATGGACAGTTTGGGCTCAGTTGCGGTCCTAAGTCAAAGACTACCTGACAAGAGTAGCTTCCCAGTGACATAGCATATAAATTTAATAAATAAATAAAAATAATTGGATTATCTTAGTAATAGTCACATGTTACAAAACCTTGTGATTTGCTTTCATAATACAAAGAGTCAAGCATTTAGGCTTAACACACATAGGAAAGATTATAGTTAAAAGAAAATCCTTTTCAGATGATGCAGCTGAACTACAAAATAATTTTTGTGAGTTGGAGAGGTACATAATCTTCGTTCCTTTTATTTGACTGTTCATAATGACAAAATAATTCTTGAGAGAATTACATTCATTTCAAAATGAAATACTTTTTCCTGAAAACAAATTTATCTACATAGGGATAGACCAGTGGTTCTCAACCTGTGGGTCGGGACCCCATTTGGGGTCGATCGACCATTTCATGGGGGTCGCCAAGCAAGGCTGTCCGCCATTTTTTTTGTCCGCCATTTTTTTTGTCCACCATTTTTTTCCCTTTTCCGGCGGGTGCCTTACCTCCCTTGGGCTGGGCCAGCTGGTGGTCGGCCTGCTCCGTCTCTGCTGCTTGCCAGCTACGCCTCGGCCGGCGCAGGGGGCGGAACCACATATGTGCGGCGCTCCCGGGCAGGGAAAGTCCTTGACTTACGACTGGTTGGGTAGTCCTCGACTTACGACTGGTCTAGTCCTCGACTTACAACCGGTCTAGTCCTCGACTTACGACCGGTTTAGTCCTCGACTTACGACCGGTTGGGGTCGCGGCATTAAAAAGGTTGAGAACCACTGGGATAGACAAACTATCCCTGGACTGGAACATCTATAAGCCTCAGCACCATAACCTGTAGACAAATTTTATGGATGAAGTTTTCTCAGAGACTGGGAGGGCATTTCATTTGACTATTCTTTAAGTTTCACCTGTATCTCATGACCAATTTTTTTAAAATAAATAAATTGTCAACTGTAAAGATTCCTACAAGTTGTGGTCAACTCCTATTGACTTTATGGATGCACCATCATAGTTTCTTGGCAGCAACACAGAAGTTGATTTGCTATTATCTTCTTCCAGGATATTTTTCAATAACATTAGTGTTAGTGGTTTCCAACATAGTTACAATCCAGACCTGACTATGTCCTATCTTGTCAGAGAAGTTGTCAAGCTTGACTCCTAGTTCCTATAGTTTACTTGTGGTATTATGTAGTAGGTTGCCACTATCTTCTTCTTGGCATTGTTTCAACTTCCCTGTCTACCTACCAGTACCGGAATTCCCCTGTGATTTTTCCCCATTCAGATACTCACCAGGACCAACTCTGCTTGACTTCTGAAGTTTGTCTAAATGCTGCCATCTGCTGAGGATGAACATGTATTTGTGCACACTTTTTTCATCTCCACAATCTTCTATCATCTTCTCCCTCCACATCTCTTTCACTTTCTCACTTAAAAAAAGAAACAAAAGGAAATTGTTATTATGCTTTTTCTGGAATATATTTTTGGATAAAACCCAAACTTGGAGATGAAGTAATGGCAATTATAAATTTGGACTAAATGAAAATTGTCTTTCTCAGAAAATTACTTTCTTAATTTGGTACTAAAGTGTTATTAAACACAAATACTACTAAAATGCAGTAATTTGCAATGCCTGAGTATTTAATTTATCATACAAAGTAATGCCTCTATTAGGAATTAGGCATCATTACAGGAAAAAAACTATAATTTTGAATTTATATCATGTACTTCTACAGACAAAATTTGACAATTTTAGAAAAGAAGCAGATTGATATAAAAGAAAATAGTGTGCTCCAGATTGTTGAGCCTTGGCTTTAAAAGTAAACATCATCATCTTGAATTTTGGTTATTGGCAAACAAATAGCTAAAGTATTTTTTTCAAAATTAATGTTGACATAACTCTGTTAGTCAGAAATTCTAGTAACTGAATACTTTATAAATTTAAAGTTCCCAACTCTTTCCAAAGACAGCATCTGGAAATTTCCAAAGCATATATCCCCCTATCGAAAAAGGCCATAAACTATTAGCTAATGAAATAAATACTTTATACAACAAAAGCCATTAGTGTAGATGTTTGGTAAATGGTAAGAGAACACCTGTCTGACCTTGATGAATATAAATCACTGGGACCTGATGAACTACATCTCAGAGTTCTGAAATAGCTGGCAGATGTTATATCAGAACCATTGTATCATATCTTTAAAAATTTTTGGTGCACTGGGGAATTACCAGAGGATTGGAAAAGAGCTGATGTGGTTACCATCTTCAAAAAAGGGGGAAAAAACAGACCCAGGAAATTACAGACCAATCAGCCTAACATCAATACCTGGGAAGATACTGGAAAAAATACTAAAAAATAGATCTGTGAACATTCAGAAACAAATAAAGTTATAATTAGTAGCTAGCACGGGTTTGTTAAAAACAGATTGTACTAAACCAATCTTATTTCATTCTTTGACAAGTGACTAAATTAGTAGGCCAACAAAATGCTGTGGACATAGTATATTTAGACTTCAGCAAGGCATTTGACAAAATAGACCACAATCTGCTTCTTGGTAAGCTAGAAAAATGTGGGATAGACAGCATCGTCACCAGATGGATTTGTAACTGGCTGACAAACCATACTCAATGAGTAGTCCTTACTGATACTACATCTACATGGAGGGAAGTAAACAGTGGGGTACCACAAGGTCCCATCTTAGGCCCAGTACTCTTCAATATCTTCATAAATGACTTAGATGAGGGAATAGAAGGGGAACTCATCAAATTTGCATATGAGACTAAGCTGGCAGGAATAGCCAACACCCCAGAAGATGAGCTCAGAATCCAAAAAGATCTTGACAGACTTGAACAATGGGCCCTATCCAACAAAATGATATTTAATGTGGAGAAAAGCAAGATTTTACACCTGGGCAGAAAAAACCAAAGGTACAAATACAGATTAGGCAAAACCTGACTCAAAAACAGTAACTGTGAGAGGGACCTTGGAGTCCTAGTGGACGATCACTTAAACATGAGCCAGCAGTGTGCAGCAGCAGCCAAAAAAGCTAATACGATCCTTGCTTGTATAAACAGAGGCATAGTATCACAATCACTTGAAGTATTAGTACCGCTTTATAAATTCTTACTAAGACCACACCTGGAATACTGCATCCAGTGTTGTTCACCACATTACAAAAAAAGATGTTGAGACTTTGGAAAAAGTGCAAAGAAGAGTAACTAAGATGGTTAAAGGCTGGGAGACTAAAACATGTGAAGAACGGATGCAGGATTTGGGAATGGCCAGTCTAGAGAAAAAAAGAACTAGGGGGAAAAGCAGTATCCCAGTATTTGAGAGGCTGCCACAAGGAGGAGAGGGTCAATTTATTTTCCAAAGCACCAGAAGGCAAGACAAGAAACAATGGATGGAAACTAATCAAGGAGAGAAGCAACCTGGAATTAAGGAAAAACTTCATAACAGTGAGGACAATTAACCAGTGGTACAGCTTGCCTTCAGATGTGGGTGCTTCATCACTTGAGTTTTTTTAAGAAGAGACTGAACAGCCACTTGTTTGAAATGATATAGGGTCTCCTCTTCAGTAGGGTGCTGGACTAGAAGACCTCCAAGGTCCCTTCTAGTTCTATTCTGATTTGAGTAACCTCAGGCAAATTGGCCCCCAGAAAGAATTCCATCTTTCTAAAGAGACTGCTGTGTCAGCATCTGTAGCAGGGTTCAACTTCATCTTTAAGACTTTTACACCACCCAAAATTACCCGTTTGACACTTGTGTAATCTCAGTAGACTCTGATGATAAAAGACAAGTTGAATTACTTACTGATGGCTACCTCACTCAAAATCCCTGGATTTCAAAACCCCTGGTTATATAAACATTTTGGAGATACAAGGAAATTGGAGGCACTATTGCAATATCTTCCATTTTGTGAGATTTCATCATGATAGTATAATTAATAATAATTAATAATAATCAAAAGCGTCTGAATTAGTTGGCTGTCACATCTTCTTGTTGCTTGATTCCCATCTTGTAATAGCCAGTATTACCATGGAGAGTTGCCAGATGGTATTTTCCCATTACAGAAGAAGACCTGAACAAATACTCACTGCTGTTCTGATCTATTGTTTTCTTCCAATTTTTGATGAAATCCCTTGTGATAAGGAGGCATATGCCCCAAAATTAAGCCCTCATGAGCAAAACATTTTGCTGCCCTAGAGGTACTCATTTTGTTTTAAACAGTGAACAATGCAGCATGTATCCATTTCTCCACATGGTAACCATTTTCTGAATTATTTTTGATTAACTATTTTGTAAAATAAATATTAGAAATTAAAATGATAGTGATATGCATGAAAAATATTCATTTCAGTTTTGAAGACTGACCCCACTGGCTTCTCTTATCAGCTTTCTCTTTTTATTTACAGTATTGTGTAACTGATGGGGCAGTGCATGGCTCAGTGGTTCAGACGCTGGGCTAATTGGCTGGAAAGCCAGCAGTCCAAGTTTGACACCCAAACGCCATGCAACAAGGTGAGCTCCTGTTACTTGCCCCATCTCCTGACAACCAGCAGTTCAACAGCATGCAAATGCAAGTAGATAAATAAGTACCACTTCGTTGGGAAGGTAACAGCATCCGTGAAATCATGCTGACCACATGACCGCAGAAATGTCTTTGGACAGCACTGGCTCAATGGTCTTAAATCAGAGAAGAGCACTGCCCTCTATAGTTAGCAACGATGAGCGGAGTAAAATCTGCAGGGACTCCTTTACCTTAGTTTATTGAGTAGCTGACATATGTCTCTGAAAGAAACCATGGAGAGGTGATAGTGAGGCTTAAAGTGGCTTTTTTCCTGAAATCTTGAATTAAAAGATGACCATGCATAATAAATGATACCAAATAGTCTGTGGAGAAATAGGGAAGCATCTACTGCTCATTTTAAAAAGCTTTTTCCTGTTAAGAAATGAATAAGATGCTAAGCACTTGACAGTGTTTGCACGAAGATTTAATGTAGGTTCTGACCTTGTTCTACAGCTGTTATAGCAACTGATAAGGTTACTTTCAGTTCCAGGGCATGAATAGGAGAAGCACCTTGTACTGTAGTTGTGAGTAGATATAATCCAGAGAGCTGGCTTTTATCCCCCAAAATATAAATGCTTTGGGTGGTATGGATGTATCCTGGGAATCCCTCCATTTAGCCAGGAGCTGCCCAATGATAATGGTGTCTTTGTTTATCTCTGTTTCACAAGCTCCCCAGCTGGGACTAGGGGGTTCATGAGCTTGAGTCAATAATAGCTTTTCTGATCTTGAATGACGTAGTAATAATAGCTTTTCTGATCTTGAATGACATAGATTATTTGTTATGATACAAAGTAGTTAGAAATCAGAGAGTTTCTTCAGGGCTAGTATATAAGAAGGTGATGTGTACAAGAAAGTTTTCTGACCAAAGTGTGATCAAAATTATTTTATCACATGTTTTCCCCTGACTATTTCCATACCAGGATAGAATGTCCCAAGCTTAGTTTATAAGGACTAAAACTATCCTTCAACTATCCTTGTCACAGCTGCCTACAGATAACATCTCAAACAAAAGATCATTTCTGTAATTTGGTATGCTCAACCCTTCCAAGACGGAGTGGCTGTGGTTGCCGGCTCCCAGGTATGGTCAGCTGACTCCATCGCTGACTATAGGGGGCGAAACTTTGGCCCCCTCGGAGAGGGTGCGCAATTTGGGGGTCCTCCTGGATCCACGGCTGACACTGGACGACCAGTTGACGGCTGTGGCCAGGGGGGCGTTTTACCGGGTACGCCTG
>NW_015390291.1:28111-34642 GCF_001527695.2 Protobothrops mucrosquamatus | reverse complement strand
GCCTACATCGTCCATATAGGACGACTCGGGAACTCAACTCCTACCCCGGGCAGCTCACCTATCCCCTTATGCCCAGGGGAAAGGTATCAAGCCGTTTGACAGCTGATGCTGGCTGTCAAACCGGCTTTTACGCAAAACAGGCGGGAGGCAGCAAACAGCTGCGACCGACGAAATCGCCTGCCACCGGAAGTCTCCCTCATGATCTTGATTCTATTCCGCTGTTTATATAACCCAGAATTCTATTAGCTTTTTTGGCTGCTGCTGCTGCACACTGCTGGCTCATAGTCAAGTGATCGTCCACTAGGACTCCAAGGTTCCTCTCACAGTTACTGTCTTTGAGGGCAGAGTCTTGTCTACGCTGCCTGGCTGCCATGTCCTTGGCTGCGCTGCTCTGTGTGGGCCACGCTCAGGGGCGACTCTCCTTCGGGGGGGCTGCTGGAGAGGAGGGGGTCGCGGAGGAGGCGAGGCTGAGGCAACGACACCTGTGCCCACAGAGAGGGCTCCACTGGTACCCGTGCCATAGGTTCGCCACCACTGGATATGTTGTATCTGGGATTCTTTTTACAAAGCTTGTGCAAAAAAGTTTAGCAGAATAGAAATTTATAGTTTGGTTCTTGATTACTAACATTTTAATATGAGCACAGAAATACAAATGCCTGTATCTTGCTAAGTTATAGAAACATGATAAATAAAATTGCTACTACTATCAGTTAATTGCATTCCTGGGACTGCATATTATATCATTCTACTTTTAAAAAACTATGGGCAGGTGACACCTTCAAATTCTTTGGACATGAGAGTGTTGAATGTGATAGCAGGGCAGTGTCTCTCTTCTTTAAAGAGTGTAGTTTTTCTTCTTCTTGCTTACCAGGAACCAATTACACTGGAATTAAAATTATGTGAGCTTGCTACGACTAGACCAGGGGTAGGCAACCTTGGCTCTTTTATGACTCGTGGACTTCAACTCCCAGAATTCTGGGAGTTGAAGTCCACGAGTCATAAAAGAGCCAAGGTTGCCTACCCCTGGACTAGACCATAAATTCGATCAGGTGGTCTTCATAGCCAATGAGTGGAGCATTTTTTGTAAAAACAAAACAACCCAATATTGCAACTATTTTAGAGCCATAATATGAAGAAATCAAATTTGGAAATTGTTTTCTAGTGAAGAAAAATTATGTTTAATCTGAAGAATTAATTTTCTTCACTTTCCAGTGTTTCTCAATTACTCTTACAATCTTTATCTCAAAGAAACATTGTACCATCAAATGGGTGAAAAATTCTAGGAGTTCTGACACAACTTGGGGAAGGTTGGCATAAATGCTTAATAGTTTTTTTTTCTGATCATTTTTAAAAGTTTGTTTTTAAAAATAGATTTTACATGGATAATACTTGCTTTTTCAGAAATAAGCCATGTTTACTTGTAGGTTGGATTTTGCCCTTCTATGTTGGCAGTATCAGCATTTACCAGGCATGTATAGGATGAAAGATAACCAGAGCAGAGAGGTAACACTGAAAGCATCTAACTATTCATTCCAAATGTTTTCCAGCTAGCATTTCTAATGGTGAGGAACTATAAAACCCACTGCTATTTTTTTTTAACTCAACTTACATGCTTTAGGTAATTGCCTTTTCTGAATAAAAGTTTTAATTGCATTTGTTGCCACCTTTGGGTGGTTTTATTAAGCTTTTTATCAGTTGCAAGCTATAATTGATGCGTATATATTCTCAAAATATATCTTCATTTGCAAGAAAACATGAGTATTCATGCAGCACTCATCAATCCCAAAACTACTTATAACACAACCACAATACTTACTTTCGTTTTGTAACTTTTGCTTTGATCATGCATGCATCCAACATCACCAGTTTAATTTTAACATAAACCAGCTTTTAAAAAGCTATGAAAATATAGTAATTATTTTCCAAGCCACTCCACCCCAAAAATGACACTTTTTTCAAGTAATGTGCACAAAACCAATGGATACAAAATATGAAAATAATTTATGTCTAATTAATCTTGTTATTTTACCATGAATAATATCCTTGTCACAGACTTAGAAAAAAATGGAGTTTTATGAAGTATAATCTGTCTGTTTCTTGCTACCCATTTTAAAAAAGAAGAGAAGAGGAAATACACCAAGAGGCAAATAATTGTAAATCAGTTTCACCATTTTCATTTATCATGTTTATAGGCGTTTGGAAGGAAAACTAATTAAAATCATTACAAATTCTTTTTGGTTTAGCACATATTAAAATCCTCTTGAATGTATAATTAGTATCATTAATATGACAAGAAAAAAGTAGACTGGATGTTTCCAACATATTTTCCTCCATATTAACCACTTCAGGTACTATAGATACAAGGTCTCAAAGCTTCTTTTCTTTTTTCTTTTTATAAATATTTTATTAATTTTCTGTTTTACAGTCAAATTCAGTGGTATATATTAACTTCTTCGCTCTAGATCCAATATTACACCATCAAATGTCTCCTCTCTTCTTCCGGTAGTACCTATTTTCCCACACTAGGCATATACAATTCTTATTGTTATTAATAAATATACAATTGAATATCAACATCTTTGTTACATTTTTCTCATAATATCAATAATGTTAGTTTTAGATAACTTTTCTAACCAAAGCATACCTGAATTGCATTTGCACTTAATATCCATATGTTCAATCAGTACCCTGTTTTCGTTTTTTTTTAAATTTTAATTTCCCATCAGTGTTCAAAAGTCTCTATTGTTTATAATTTCAAAACAAGTTATATTTGAGTAACCAAAAGCTTCCCTTATTCAAAGTTCTTAGCACTTTTCTGTTTCCCTTCTCATACCAAAATCTAATATTCTAATTACAAATCTTATTTTTCTAGTTATGATAATACTTCTATTTCTAGCAATTATCTATTCAACACCATATTCAAACATCTAGTTAATAATATAATATCTCATCTAATGGATCAAAACCTCTATTTTCTTCAGTCTTACTCTAGCTTTCTGCCTTTGCCAACTAACTTTCCAAGTCAATGCATTTGAATCATCAAGTAATTTTTCCTCTGTTTTTGTGTATATTGTTTGGACTATGAAAGACCATTTGATTAAAGTATTTTTGGAAGAACAAACCCATTGGTATTTATTAAACAGCCTCCCTCCTTCTCCAATTCCCCATAGTTCTCCTAACAGCTTTATCTTCCATTCAATGAGTTTTTTTCCCTTTCCTCAAATGTGTTCTGAATTCTTGATTGATAAGATTTTTTTCCCATTTCCGATATTATCGCTCCGTCTTCTAGTTCTTCAGTTGTCTGAATCTGTCGGTTAGTTCCTTCCTTTAGGTCCTCCATCTTTGGATCTGCTTCCTTTAGTTTTTCTTCTATTTTCTGGGTTGCTAGTTCCTTCTTTGTACTCATGTTCTGGGTTTGTAAATTTAGAAAATTGTTCTTCTATCTCCTTTGTGTTATTTCTAGTCTCATCACGAGCTAAAAGTAGTCTCTTGTATTGATTTCAACATGGAGAGAATTTCTTTCTGATCTTCATCCATATTTTCTTGGTGGTATATCAAACTGAAGACCTTGGGGGCAAGTGTTAGAGATGGTTTTTTACCATTTAAAGCTGAGTATGGGACATCCATTTCATTTTTTTGGTGGTCTTTATAATAAAAATTATTCATCAATCAAAGATTCGTAATCCAAAATATTCCATCATCTCAAGCAATGATGTGTGTTTCTCCTGCAGGTAAATAGTTCCACAACACAGCTCTGAAAGTCAGTTAATATTTATATTGTTAGTTCAGGCAGGCCTGTTTTAAGGTAGTTCATTGTCTCTGCCACACCGATAAGCAGCCCAAAAGTTTTTTTTCCCTTTTCCCAGCTGCAGTCTTCAAAAGTGAAAGTTTCCAAGGACAGCAGAAGTCTTATCTAAATCTGGACTTCAAGCCAAGTTTCCTTTAGGCATAACAAATTGTAGTGCCATAATTCACCACTAGATGTCATTAGCACCATTTTCTAGCTTTTTAAATCCAAACTTATATTACAAGCTTTTCAAATTGCTTTTTTTTAAAAAAAAGTCTCAAAAGCACTTTTAGTTCCCAAATTTCAAAGCCATATATGTGTATTAATTCCAAATTAATCTTGTAATTTTCTCTGTTTCCCCCAAGTAATTAGTTCTCCGCTTTTCTTTTCCTGAGGGAATGGGGTGGAAATTCCTCTTCCCTCTCTCATCAGGGAGGGTGCTTTGAGCAATTTTTTCCAGGAACAATTCTTAGAGTCATAATGATAGGGTCTCACCCAGTTTCATTCACGTTGCTGAAAGTTTACTTGTTAGTGCTTATTGTCTTCCGTTGTCAGCAGCTTCTGACTGGCTACATGAATGTAGCCAGTCTTTCCCCTGCTAGTTTGGAGAGCTTCCTCTGATCAAACAGAAGGGCCACCGCCCTCCCCGATCAATGAGGATCCCCTTCTTGCTTGTCGCCTCTACTGGGCAACTTTCAACCCTTTCCAGGGTGCCCAGCAGGGCGAAATCGAATGCGAAAGACGGAGCCCCGTCTTCATGCGCCTGTTACACCGCGACGTCAAACTGGAAGCCCCAAAGCTATTTTTCAAAAGGCAACTGGAAAGGCAACTTTCTTTGTTTTTTCGTTGAAGACATTTCACTTCTATCTAAGAAGCTTCTTCAGAACTGCACCTTTGGGACAACCATGACCTAGATGTCTGAGAATCTCCATAGATGTATAGATACAAGGCCTAATGTTGCTATTGTGTTTTTAAAAAAATGTTTCTGTGTCAGTTGATATGCCTAGCATCTTATGTGTTGAGAATCCAGCAGATACAGTATATCAAGTTGCAACAATGCATGTACTGCTTAGCATTAGTACAACAATAGCTATATGTCTTTCAGCTGCAATTTTACTAGAGATCTTTAGGCTAAACAAATAATCCTCAAGAGCACATAATAGTTGACAAATATTAAAAGTACAAAATTGAAATGGAAAGTAAGTCAGTGAAAAAACAAGTGAAGAAATATAATTTAAAATGTGAACAATATATCTGGTTATATATTTATATTTTGTCTTTTTTTTCAGTTAAAGCAGTTTTTTACATTTTTAAATATTACTGCCTCAGTGATACACACACACACACACACACACACACACACACACACACACACACACACACACACCATGTTTCCCCAAAAATAAGACTGGATTTTATATTAATTTTTGCTCCAAAAGACACATTGGGGCTTATTTTCCGGTTAGGGCTTATATTTGGGAAATACAGTACTAAATGCATCTGTCTGTCTGACGATCTTAACTGGGGCTTATTTTTGGGATGGGGCTTATATTACAAGTGTCCTGAAAAATCATGCTAGGGCTTATTTTCCAATTTTGTAGCAGCAGAGCAGGTATGGAATTTTTACCTTATGCTACATCAGTTCCTAAGCCTTAGGGGGCACAGCCAATAAACCAATAGCACGATTTGTTACAAAAAACTATTGGTTGATTTTCCAGTTTGTTCAGAAACATTCAGCCAAAAGGATTGACTGATTGGACATTGCACCAATGAGTATAATATGTGTCAATGTGTGTCAATATGTGTCACGTTTCTATTTCACTTGCTGAAATAGATTTCAAAGAAATTTAAATATGATATATCTTACAAAGAGATATATCATATTTAAATTCCAAATTATCTTCCCAAAGTCTTGTTCTCAAATTTTTCAAGAAATCCTATCATTTTGAATATAAAATGAAAGGACATACCCACATTGAGGGAGCCCCCTCAAGCCACTAACCAGCCCCAAGATTGCATATCAGTCCCCCATTCCCAATTCCCAGAGCCAACCCAAAAGTACTTTTAGGCTTGACAGTATTGTCATTTGTCATGTAATAAATGGTTTTTAAGACAGATCTTATAGTTTTTAACCTTTTGCCATATTGATTTAGATGTGTGATAACTCAATACAGGTAATCCTCAAGTTGCAACTGCAACTGGGATTAGTTTTCTGGTTGTAAATTGTTATGAAGTTAAGACACCCATGCAATCGTACCCAATTTTAGGACAATTTTTGTGGAAATCAACCAAGGTTGTTAAACAAATGTCATGGTTCTAAGTGTGAACCTATCTTTCTGAATGCTAGAAACCATAAAAAAATAATAATCACAAATCATGGTCATCTAATCACAGGACACCACAATTTATATTCTGAGAAGTCTTAAATGCATCTGCTCCTCTCACTTTAATTTGCCAAGCACGCTAAATGTGGGTATGTGACTTTTACTTTATTTTATTTTCAAATTACTTACTATTTAAGTGACCTTTGCAGGTTTACAGATAAAAGCCATAAAACCACATAAAAAGACATAGTTAAAAACAGTTAAAATCAGAGTTAAAAGGCAAAGGGAGCCCCCTCAAGCCACTAACCAGCCCCAAGATTGCATATCAGTCCCCCATTCCCAATTCCCAGAGCCAACCCAAAAGGATACTATGGTTGATGGTATTAAAAGCTGCTGAAAGGTCAATAAAAGCAAGGACGG
>NW_015390291.1:25608-27475 GCF_001527695.2 Protobothrops mucrosquamatus | reverse complement strand
AAGCCATAAAACCACATAAAAAGACATAGTTAAAAACAGTTAAAATCAGAGTTAAAAGGCAAAGGGAGCCCCCTCAAGCCACTAACCAGCCCCAAGATTGCATATCAGTCCCCCATTCCCAATTCCCAGAGCCAACCCAAAAGGATACTATGGTTGATGGTATTAAAAGCTGCTGAAAGGTCAATAAAAGCAAGGACGGATAATTACCCCAATCCCACTCTTGCCAGAGGTCATCCAAAATGCAACCAATGCCATTTGTGTCTCATATTTCCACCTGAAAATTGACTGAAGGGGTCCAAATAATTTGTTTCATCCATGATCCTCTGGACCTGCAGCACCACCCCGTCCCTGGACAAAAATTATCCAGAACAATGGGATCAAATGATGGCTTCTTGAAAAGAGGTACACCAGTGCCTCCTTAAAGGGAGCCAGAAACTTCCCCTCCCTTAAAAATAAGTAAACCATTGCTAGGCCCACCTATATGTCACCTCCTGGGTGGGGGGTGGCCTTGAACAAGGGCATAAATTTAGTTCACAGGTGGCCATGTTAACAGTTCTGAGAATCTTGTCCACTTCCTCAGGTCCAACAGGATGAAATATTCTCAGATAATTGTGTATTGTCACTAGGAGATATTTGGGGAGTATAAGATTCTACACATTTGGGGGTATAAGATTCAAGAACAACTGGATATAATAAGAATAACAAAATTCACTGCGTTTTTGGGGGGGTGATGGGAGAAGTTTATAAGAAACACTAATTTCCTTGTAAATCCACATTTAAAAAGCTTTTGGCTACAAAGAATAAACAGATTTACTACCAATATTATTGAAACAGTTACACAGAAATGCAGATGGTTAAACAGAGAACCCTTTTAACATTGACACAGGTCTTGTCTGCTTTAACCTTTATAAGAAATCAATCTAAAGCAGGAACTTATTCTGCAGAACTGGCATTCAGACTATTTCCTTTCCGCTACACTCTACACTGACTTTATTTCCTAGAGTTGCTTCTGAAGGTCACTACTGCCAATTGTCAGTATGGAAAGCACAGGATGCATTAAACAGGTCATTCACCTCCCTGGTTGGAAATAATCAATTTCTTCTCTCTTTTGTCACTGCCCCACCCGCCACCATCTTCTTTGATTCTGTTCCTCTCCGTTCCCTCTACTCATCCCAGTTCCCCAGGTCAGGAACCAACAGGGCTCCTTTTCTCTCTGCCAGCTGCTTTCTCCATTGTTCTGTTTGCTGCCAACCAAGACGTCTTATTTCCGTGCACTCCCAAATTGGCCCTTCCTGCCTATTTCACTAGCAAATGGAATCCCTGCTGAGCAAGCTTAGCTATAAGGGGGAAAAAAACCTGTCCTCCATTCCTCCTTTTTATTTACTGCTGTCGCCAAGAGGAAAAATAACTGCCCACTTTTCTCCTGATACCCCCTGCTTTCTTGAAACATTCTAAACTCCTCCTTACTTCTTTAATCACCCTCAGTCCTTTTTTCTAGCTTCCTTTCTTTTTCTTCTTTCATGCCAAGACTCTTTTACCTTTTTGGCAAACTGTTCTTCCTACACACACCACTTATCCCTTTTATAGACTCCTTCCTTAACTTTCTCTTTCAATTTACCACACTTCTGCATCTTCACTGCTTAGGAAAAAATTCCATCTCATCCAGAATCTCACCTTGATATCCTTTTTTTTGGCTGCAGTAATAACAGCAGTGCCTGCTATTTATCCTGTTCCATCTCCAAGGAGCCTTGTTCTCTGATTTCCATAAGAAATGTGACTTTATGACAACTTGTATGCCATTGTTTTACAGCCACCCAGTCGCTTTTTGTGTGATGGGCAACCATATAAATTTGATTAATAAATAAAC
>NW_015390291.1:4759-25112 GCF_001527695.2 Protobothrops mucrosquamatus | reverse complement strand
TCTCACCTTGATATCCTTTTTTTTGGCTGCAGTAATAACAGCAGTGCCTGCTATTTATCCTGTTCCATCTCCAAGGAGCCTTGTTCTCTGATTTCCATAAGAAATGTGACTTTATGACAACTTGTATGCCATTGTTTTACAGCCACCCAGTCGCTTTTTGTGTGATGGGCAACCATATAAATTTGATTAATAAATAAACGAATATGTTCTTTTTACAGATCTTTGCATCAAAACTTTAACTCTCTTAGGTATTCCTAAATTGAAGTGTGGGAACACCAAAAGGATGTCAATTCACAAATTAATTAACCCTCATCAGATTACATTTAGCCTCAAACAGATGAAGTGACACAGTCTCTACCGAGTCAATTATGTCATGGAAATGTCTAGAATGTTCACTCAAATCACCTATTTTCCAAGAAAACAAATTATAAAGAAAAAGCAGACCCCTTTCTTAGAGAATTAACTGCCAAAATCTAGCAGTGTATTTATTTATTTGTTTGTTTGTTTGTTTGTTTATTTTATATGCTCCCCATCTCACTGTTACAGCAACTCTGTGTGGCTTACAAAATGATAAAAAGGTACAAAAGATAATACAAAATGATTAAAATTAAGAAGATTAAATAAACTAAAAACCAAGAGGACACACAACATGGGGGTTTTAGAGGACATCTTCCAAATATTAATTATCTGCAAATGTTAAATTGTGAGAATTACAAGAAGGAAAGTTATAGTGATATCTTCCTGCAGAAAATAAGTGGGGATTTTGCATTCCCCAAAGGGTGATTTTTGGGCTTAGTTAGTTTGATCACATGCTACGGGAATCATCAGCAAGGAGATCTGACGAGCTTGACTCGTCACAGTAGTGAATGAAAGTGCCTCCTGTCCAGATGTTACCCATTTTATCCAAAGCAAACACCTAAATATAACAACAACAACAACAACAACAACAACAATAGTTGGAAGGGACCTTGGAGGTCATCTAGTCCAATCCCCTGCTCAGGCAGGAAACCTTACACCATTTCAGACAAATGGCTGTCCAGTCTCTTCTTAAAAACTTCCAGTGTTGGAGCATTCACAGCTTCTGGAGGCAGGTTGTTTCACTGATTAATTGTTCTAACTGTCAGGAAATTTCTCCTTAGTTCTAGGTTGCTTCTCTCTTTGGTTAGTTTCCATCCGTTGCTTCTTCTCCTGCCTTCAGGTGCTTTGGAAAATAGCTTGACTCCCTCTTCTTTGTGGCAGCCCCTGAAATATTGGAACACTGCTATCATGTCACCCCTCATCCTTCTCTTCTTAAAACTAGACATACCCAAGTCCAGCAACCATTCCTTATATGTTTTAGCTTCCAGTCCCCTGATCATCTTTGTTGCTCTTCTTTGTACTATTTCTAGAGTCTCTTCTCTGTACTTTTTATAGAGTCTCAACATCTTTTTTACATCGTGGTGACCAGTATTCCAGTATTCCAAATGTGACCTTACCAAAAAAGTGGTAAAAGTGGTATTAACACTTCATATGATCTTGATTCTATCCCTCTGTTAATGCAGCCTAGCACTGTGTTGGCTTTTTTGGCAGCTGCAACACACTGCTGGCTCATATTTAAGTGATTCTCCACTAGGACCCCAAGATCCCTCTCACAGTTGCTACTATTGAGCAAGGTGCCACCTACACTATACCTGTGCATTTGGTTTTTCTTGCCTAAATGTAGAACCTTACTTTTTTCACCATCGAATTTCATTTTGTTAGATAGTGCCCAATGTTCAAGTCTGTCAAGATCCTTCTGTATCTTAAGCCTATCTTCTGGAGTGTTGGCTTTTCCTGCCAGCTTAATGTCATCTGCAAATTTGATGAGTTCCCCATCTATCCCCTCATCCAAATCATTGATGAAAATGCTGAAGAGCACTGGGCCCCGAACAGAGCCCTGGGGCACCCCACTACACACCTCCCTCCATGAGGACCGCATGCTGAGTATGGCCAGTCAGCCAGCTAAGAATCCATCTGGTGGTGATGCTGTCTAACCCACATTTTTCTATCTTATCAAGTAGTAAGTTGTGGTCTACTTTATCAAATGCCTTACTGAAGTCCGAGTAAATTATATCCACAGCATTCCTCTGGTTCATTAATTTTGTCATTTGGTCAAAGAATGCAATAAGATTTGTCTGGCATGATCTGTTTTTGACAAACCTATGTTGGCTTTTAGTAATGACTTTGTTTTCCTCTAGGTGTTCGCTGATTCATTGCTTGATTAACTTTTCCAAGATCTTCCCAGGTATTGAGGTCAGGCTGATAGGTCTATATCCTGGATCCATTTATTTTCCTTTTTTGAAGATGGGAACTACATCAGCTCTTTTCCAATCCTCTGATAGTTCCCCAGTGCTCCAGGATCTTCGAAAGATATAGTTCAGTGGTTTTGAGATCACATCTGCCAGTTCCTTGAGAACCTTGGGGTGTAATCCATCTCATCCTGGTGATTTGAATTTGTCTAGGCTGGACAGGTGCTCACTTACCATTTTCTTGCCTATCTTAACTTGTGTTATGGTACTGTTTTTGACTGGTTTTTTCCCTTTGTGTAAATATGGATGCAAAAAACGATTTGAGTAGTTCTGCTTTCTCCCTGTTGCTTGTCACCTTCTTGCCACTTTCTCCCACTAATAGACCATTTCCTTAACTTTTTTATTGTTTTTTACATGTTGAAAGAAGCTTTTTTTGTTATTTTTGACTTTTGTTGCAAGCCTTAGTTCATTTTGAGCCTTTGCTTTCCTCATTTTATCTTTGCAGGCTCGGGCTATTTGCTGATATTCTGCCTTAGTTATGTGCCCCTCTTTCCACTTTTTATACTTGTCCTTTTTGTCTTTCAATTTATCAGAGAGTTCTTTATGCAGCCATGTTGGTTTCTTTTGAGAGCTCTTATTTTTCTTCTTTGTTGGTATTGTGCTAAACTGGGCTTTTATAATCTCACTTTTCAAAATTTCCCAAGCTTCTTGAGTTGTTTTCCCCTCAAGGATTCTCATCTATGGAATCCTTCCCAAGCTCTCTCTAAGTTTGTTGAATTTAGCTCTCTTAAAGTCAAAGACTATAGTTTGACTGTGTTCTATTGGTTGTAGGACAACTAAAGTTCATTGTATCTTGTTCGTCTGGCATGCCCTGTCTCCCTTCTTGGAATCCAGACTACATTCCATCATACATAGTCTTGTGATGAAAACAGCCTCAGTACTATTATTCATAAAAAAAAAATAAGAAAGATGCTTTAATCTACCTGCAGGGAGGACACATTTCATACTTGGCAGAACAAAGAGGAAAAGCAATAAAAAAGAAATTGGCACTTTTAATCGAACAACGCTTGTTTGATAGATGATACCAACAAAAGTCAAACAGTAAACTGTACAGCCTATTTGCTTCCTACTTACTCTTCCCGAGTATTTACAAATAAATAGACGCTACAGAAACAGCTCAAGAATTTTCTCCGTATGAATTAATGAACATGATAAAACCAACTCTGAAATGTACTTCGAGTAGAAGGCAAAAAAATGGATAAGTAGCTTGAAGGACAGCCATTTGTCCAAAATGGTATAGGGTTTCCTGCCTGAGCAGGGGGTTGGACTAGATGACCTCCAAGGTCCCTTCCAACTTTATCATCATCATCATCATCATCATCATCATCATCATCATCATCATATTATTATTATTATTATTATTATTATTATTATTATTATTATTATTATTATTATTAAAAACAATGTATTTTTAAGGAGCTAGTCAAACAGCTCCATAATCTGGGTGCAGAAAGACTATTATTGTGGGACTTATGTTTCAGTGTAAGATTTCATTTATATTGCTCCAGCCAGTTTCCATCCTTGGGTTCTCAATATCATCTGACACATCAACAGCCATTCTCCTCAGCGGTGCTTTGGCTGAGCACTTCCTGAGACTTGAGATTCCAGTTATAAAAATGGCAAGTTAGACTTTCCTTTCGAAGTTTTCTGGTTGCCACTGCTTATTATACTCAGAATGCATAAGGCCTGCTTGTTTTCAAAGGCAAATAATGAAATTCTTGAGATCTCAGGCTCACAGTAATAAAATACCCAAACTCTGCACATTCTCTCTAAATCTATTTTGACAATTCTGTTTCATGCATGATAGTACATTAAATTATAAGGACTTGAGTCAAATGAACATTTAACTGCAAAAAGTGATCCTGCCATCATCCAGGAAAATAATACTGATTTTGTATTTACTCTGGTACAAAAGACATTATATTTTCTTAAGTTATTAGAATCTATGGTGGGTGATTGATGATGTGTTTTGGATAATGCTGATCCAAGCATGAGCGTAAATATTGCAAAAAGTAGTTTAGATGTTCTTGTTTTTCCTGCTTCACCTGGATTAAAAATGTCCCCTAGATCTTTTTAAAAGCAAAATTGACTTTCTATGGCTTTCTATATGCTATTATAATAGAATTTATGTGAATGAAAGATTGAAACTTGAAACTAAAAGATTGTAATAAAAAGCAGTATTTGTAAACATTGACAAATACACCTGTGATTGAAATATAGGCTTTATTTTAAAAAGACGGGGATTTCCAATCCACCAAGAAATCAAATTCTGGCTTGTGCGTCAAGTACCAGGACAAAATTTTCATGTCAAAATGTGTTGAGTACCAAATTTGACAAGTTTCAAAGCAGTTGAGTACCAAAGTATGATTGTATAATGGAAATCATGATAGAATAGAAATGCAGTATAGGGGTAGATAGACTTATTTGGCTACCCCGCAAATAAACTGATTACTATGCTCCAAAATTGACTCTTTGGCAGACGGTAAACTATTGAGTGTGCACACGGGAAAATTTTAGCCCTCTTCAAGATCTTAAAGAGAATAAAGAACGAGCAATGAAGAAATGATTTTATATCATCTGATATTTTGATGTCTAAAGTATAAATGACGCCTATAAGTGCACACATGTATTTCTGAGATTAAAGTAAAAGTTGTACATAGGTGTTTTAATACATTATAAGAAACACACAGACATAGTGTGTGTGTGTGTGTGTGTGTATGTACGTGTTACACATGTATACATTGGAGAGAGAGAAAGCACAATTTGAAGCCTATAAAGCCTATAAAGACAGCCCAAAGTGACCTCATAGATGCTCTTCAGTAGGTTCGTGTTTCATGTAAATACCCACATAGCAGGGGTAGGCAACCTTGGCTCTTTTATGACTTGTGGACTTTTATGACTTGTGGACTTCAACTACCAGAATTCCTGAGCCAGGAATTCCTGTTTTATTTGCTCTGTGTCAGGGGTAAGCAACCTTGGCTCTTTTATGACTCGTGGACTTCAACTACCAGAATTCCTAAGCCAGCCATGCTGGCTCAGGAATTCTGGGAGTTGAAGTCCACGAGTCATAAAAGAGCCAAGGTTGCCTACCCCTGACACAGAGCAAATAAAACATTATGAAGAAAGGAGAAAGGAGTCCTCTCACATTTGTTGCAGGCCTAGCTTTGTGCCTTTTTAGCATAACCTGGAGAGAAAAGGTCAATAACCGAGAAGTTAGAATTATTATGTTATTTGAAATCCAGAAGCCTGTGCAAAACGTCAAAGCGGCTTTGAGATTGCAATTTCCACAAGGAATATGGCTCATTGAGTGAATATTGTCAGACTGAGAACAAGCTCTTGCTTGGAGAGAGAGGTCTGAGGTAACAAACAGAAAGATTTCATTTCAGAAGGCCAAGGGGAATTCTATACTTCTTACATGTTTCAGGCCTTGAAAAGTGTCTGCATCTCTTACCTGTTTGCTCTCTCCATATACAATACAGATGTGGTTATTCTAACAAGGTTCTTATTTCAGCATTTTAATGGATACATAGATATGCAATTTTACAGAGTTCTATGGTTTGGTTTGCTTGCCAAAGAGACCAATTGTATCTGGATACTCTTGCTTTTACAATATGTTTACAAAGCTTTTTAAAGGAAATAATCACAAATGTGTTCTAAAGCATGTTGCTTGTTTGACCTTATAAATTTGAATATTTTTCCACCTATTCGGTTGCATTCAATTCTCGGAGACTGCCTAGATGAGTCTCTGCAGTTTTCTTGCCAAGGTTTTTTAGAAGTTGTTTGCTGTTGTCTCCTTCCTAGGGCTGGGCCAAGGACCCCAGCTGGCTTTGGGACGAGGTTGCCCCTCAGTTTGATGGAGGTTGTGCAAACTGGAGTGCATGGCAGAGTTCCATGAGAGTTTATACAGATCTTCATATAGAAATTGCTGAGATCCATGCCAAGCTTCATGCCATTTGGGGCAAGGCCATAGGTGTCCAGCATGCTGCCAAATAACTTCTATCCTGCCAATGGTTTCTGAAATCTTTAGCCTAACTATTCAATTTAATAGCTTTATTACTAGTAAATAATTAGTATTTGCTTATATTTATGTCTCCTTTTCAGATGTAGACAATTTGAACTATTGGCTGCATAATGTTATAAATCTCATCACTTTTGGCCTTGCCTTTGAAAATGTTTGAACTAAAATTGACTTTTAAAATGTCAGAAGCAAATGGACCAAAGGAACCCTGGTGATATCTTTTGGGCAGTGAGAGGTAACCATCCCCTGATTAGTTAATTAATTTAATAATTAATTAGTAAACTAATTAATTTATTAATTAATAAGCTGGGATTAAAATTTAAATCTACATGTTCAATTGAATATTACAACAAATGCAAAACAAAAAAACTAATTTTAAGACAACTATGTACCACCCATCGTTAACACACACACAAACACACACACACACAGTGTGTTTTCTGGAACTTTCTCATTCTGCAAAAAAACCATTATTGATAACAGGCTGATGGGAAATGGTCTCCTCGCTTCCATAAATCAATTTACCCCAGCAGCTGTTTAAACCTGAGCTTTATCAAAAAGCTCTGGAAATTTTAATGGAAACCTCTAAGCTTTGTACTCTGCATCCCACTTGCTCTGCAGTCTGTCTTGCATTAATTTGCACACACCTCTGAAGGCTGGAGAAGAAAAATAATGACAGCAAGACATTGTTCTTTCAAGAAATCTTCTTCTAGCAGCTTCACTCTCTGACAAAGCAAATAAAAACTGATTTGGGGCCAAGCTGAGTGCTGAATTTCAGGCCGGCTATTTCTGAAGTGCTTCCTGCCTTAAAACCTCCTGACGATCTATTGCCTGTCACTAAAAAGGGGAGGGGAAAAAATCCTGCTCCAACTTTTGCAACATCCATTCACTGCAGGAAATGGTTGTTTTCAATTACTGGACTGCTTCTAGCTCTGGCAGTAGCACACACATCTTTGATCACTTATATAGCTCGACTGACGTTTTTTTTTTTTTTATTGTGTGGAACATTAAAATGAGAAAATAAACTTTGGAGTCAAATGTTACCTTTAGTCAGCAGCATGAAAAAAATGATTGAGTTTAGCAACAACAACCAAAAAGAATTCTGCAGAGTTTTTTTAATGAAGAATTTAAAAAGGTAAAGGTTTTCCTATCCAGTCATGTCTGATTTTATCTCTGTTTCTTGGCCGGGAGAGCCAGCATTGTCCAAAGATATTTTCCATGGTCATGTGCCCAGCATGGATGCATGGAATGTAGTTACTTCCAAAAATACATGGAATGTTGTTACTCTCACCAAAGTGGTACCTATTAATATAAATGGCAGTTTACACACAAAATACTATATGGTGGTAAAAATCCATCATCATCCACAAATAGAATATGAGATATAGTGTGCATGTGTCTGTGTGATTTAACACACACTCTAATAAAATTTCTCCATATTAAACATTGCAGCAGATATTAGTAAGATACTCTTTTAACATCTACATCTATCTGCAGTGTAAAATATAAAGTGCCTGAAATATATGGCATCCATTCATCTTTAATGCTCTGAACTTAGATTTTCTTTGGGGGAAAAAAGGTTTAATGCTGTTACAAGATATTATAATTGATTGTCCTTTGGTCCTGTATAAGGTTGCTGATACAGAATGGCATTTATGCCTCCAATAGAACAGAATATATGTAATTAAAGGGTTGAACTCTGAAGTCCTTGGTGCTCTCTGAGCTTGGGTGTTTGCAGACTTTTCATTACCTGACTGTAACATCAGTCCTAGTGAATGTGGGTTGTTCCCTGTTTATATACAGTAGCTTGCTGTTGTAGAGCAGAAAACCAGAAAAATAGATACCCACAAACTTTATCAGAAAGGGCCTGACACTCAATCCACTATAGCACAGCCAACACAAACTATGAAAAAGTAACACTACTGTATATAAAAAATATGTCCAAAACAATCAACAGACTATTTCAATGAGAGAAGCAACCTAGAACTTAGGAGAAACTTCTTGACAGTTAGAACAATTAACCAGTGGAACAACCTGCCTCCAGAAGCAGTAAATGCTCCAACACTGGAAGTTTTTAAGAAGAGACTGGACAGCCATTTGTCTGAAATGTGCACATGCTAATGTTGCTTAGTATTAACCTGTTTTGGGGGAGGACCTTAATATAACCTGTTAGGGTAACTTAGTTTATTGAGTGACTTTATTGAGATGTGTTATGTTCCTTCTTGCTTCAAATGTTCTACTATCATGCCAGTGCCAAAGAAACCCTCCAGCAAGGGTTTCTGAATGCCTACAGACCCATTGCTCTTACATCTAACCTTTGAAAGGTTAGTGCTAGCCCACTTGAAAACCATCACAAATCCCCTTGCAATTTGCCTACCAAGCAAATAGATTGGCAGATGATGTTGTTAATATGGCTCTGCTCTATGTCCTACAACATCTTGAATCTCCAAGGACCAATAAGCAATGGTCCTTTTTGTAGAGTTCAGCTCAGCATTCAATACCATCATTCCAGATATTCTAAATAAACTGATTCAGCTAGCCATGTCTGACCAAGACTGTTCTGACCGCACCATAAGGCGTAGTTTGCCTACCTGGATCATAAGCTTTCTAACAGAAAGGAAGCAGCAGATGAAGGAGGCAAAATCACATCAGATACCTGCACAATTAGCACAGCCCTCCCCCCAGGGCTGTGTGCTCCCTTCGCTTCTCTCTCTATACCAATGACTGCGTCCCTCTGTTAAAATACTGAAGTTTGCAGATGATACAACAGTGATCAGTCTCATTCAAGACAACGATTAATCTGCATACAGACAGAAAGTTGAACAACTAACCTTGTGGTGCAGCCGGAATCATCTTGAACTGAGCACACTCAAAACTGTAGAAATGATAGTAGATTTTAGAAGAAGTCCTCCTGTTCTACTACCTCTTACAACACTAGACAAAACAGTATTAACAGTAGAGACTTTCAAGTTTCTAGGTTCTATAATATTTCAAGACTTAAAATGGACATCAAAAAAGCACAACAAAGAATGTTTTTCCTGTGCCAACTCAGAAAGCTCAGACTGCTCATACAGTTCTACAAAGGAATTATTGAGTCTGTCATTTGCACCTCTATAACTGTCTGGTTTGGCACTGCAACCAAACAAGACAGACACAGACTTCAACGAATAGTTAAAACTGCAGAAAAAAACAATTGCTACCAGCCTGCCTTTCACTGAGGACCTGTATACTGCACGAGCCAGAAAGAGGGCTGTGAAAATATCTACAGCCCCCTCACATCCTGGACATAAACTGATTCAACTTCTTCCTTCAAGATGACATTATAGGGCATTGCACGCCAAAACAACTAGACACAATGACAGTTTTTTCCCCATGCTATCACTGTTAAACAATGTCAAACTATCTAGTAGGGCTGTATTACTATTATCCTTCTCATCTTTCCTATTACCTATTTTCTTCTTACGACTATAACTTTGTTGTTTGCATCTTACAATTTATATTAATTGTTTTATTTAGTATCCTAGTATGGTTTACGTTGATTGCTTATTTAGTATCCTATGACTCACTGTTGTATCTTATGATTTATGATGAATATATTTTATAATGATTGTGATCATGATTTATCACTTGTTGCTTGTATGTACATTGAGAGCTTATGCACCAGAGACACATTCCTTGTGTGTCCAATCACAATTGGCCAATAAATAATTCTAATTGAACCTTGAAAATAGGATAAATGAATAATTCCATCTGACTGTAACCTGCTTTGAGTAAACTCAGTAAAATTGCTGTAATTTAACTTTTTATTCATTTGCTGCCCCGGATGTAATCATAACAGAACAGAATGGGAAGGGACCTTGGAGGTTTTCTAGTCCAACCCCCTGCTCAGGCAGGAAACCCTATACCACGGGTGTCAAACTCGCAACGTCATGTGATGTGTCGCGACGTATCACAACTTTTTTCCCATTGCCGGCAATGGGATGGGCGCGGTTTTGGTGTGATGCATCTGGCCCGCAGGCCGGCAGTTTGACACCCCTGCCCTATACCATTTTAGACAGATGGTTGTCCAATCTCTTCTTAAAGACATCCAGTGTTGGAGCATCCATAACTTTTGGAGGCAAGTTGTTCCACAGATTAATTGTTCTAACTGTCAGGAAGTTTCTCCTTAGTTCTAGGTTGCTTCTCTCCTTGATTAGTTTCCATCCATTGCTACTTGTCCTGCTCTCATGTGCTTTGGAGAATAGCTTGACTCCCTCTTCTTTGTGGAGATATTGGAACACTGCTATCATGTCACCCCTAGTCCTTCTCTTCATTAAACTAGACATACCAAATTCCAGCAACTATTCTTTATATGTTTTAGCCTCCAGTCCCCTAATCATCTTTGTTGCTCTTCTCTGTACTCTTTCTAGAGTCTCTACATCTTTTTTACAGCATGGTGAGCAAAACTGGATAAAATATTCCAAGTGTGAACTTACCAAGGCATTATAAAGCGGTACTAACATTTCATGTGATCTTATGTATATATCTATTGTATAGACCTTTCAACACGACATATGGATGAATCTCAAACGAATGTTACAGTTTGGTTTCTCTGCACAATATCTACCCTCAGTTGGACATCAGACCAAAGCAATATTCAAACAAAGTGTTTTGGATGTTAATGCCCAAATCGACATTGAATCACTTAAACTTCAGGTCATTGAAATGGCTGGCCAAGAATAAAATTACTCTTCAAACACAAAAATCCCTGACAAAGTGAGTCAGTACCATAGGTTGGTCATTACCAGAGCAAAGTTTTGCACAACAGGATTCTGTTTTTAAATATAATGACTCTGCCAAGTGATATGGTAGAGAGAACACGTGTTTGTGCAGCTCCAGAAATAGAAGACATTGTGCACATCTTATTCAAAGCCATATATCTCAGCCAGGGCTCAGTACTTGTACATGACTACTTGACAGAACTACCCATTGAGACCATAACTTACCTTAATTCCTTCAGATACAAACACATATGTAGTAATTAGAACTGCTAAGTTTATAGTCAGAGCTGTTCAACTATGGACACATTTTTCAGAACATATTGAGGTTGCATGTAAAGTTGATTCATTCATCTAAAAACATTGTTTTGTATGTTTGTATTCACCTAGTTTTTCCTATACTTTTTATTGGACTATTTTATCTCACTCTTTTATTTTTATCTTACCTTGCTCTTACTTTATGTCTTCTGACTTTACATTTATCTTATCATATTCTATTATATTGCAGCTGATGCTTTTTCATATGGTCAACTGATTAATCAATAGTTATACTCTGCTATATACTATTACAACAAACAATTTCAAAATGGATCCTACCAGTTAATCGAACTTTTAAATTGCACTTTCTATGGCTCCCTGGAGAAGTTTGAGCCTTTCCCTGTAAGATCAGAGATACAGATTTGTCAGTGCAGGAAACAACATGTAGCCTGAAACACAACAATTCTGAGCAAGCTTTTCTTTCCTGCTCTCACTCAGCTGGTCTCCTTGTTAGCAAGGCTTCCAGAAATGTCAGAGAACTTTGATGTTGGAGAGAATTACTCTGCTCGTTGTTTAATCTAGGAACTAAAATAACTGGGAAACCAGTTCAAAGATTTTGTAGCTCAGTAGCAGAGCAACATCACCAGTTAAGATTAGATTACTGGTGATGCAAAGATTTCAGCCTGAGGCCTTGGAGAATCAATGCAAGAATAGGCAATATTGGAATGAGACAGCATTTACTGAAAAACTTTAGGAGATGTTTAGAGAACAGCATAAACTATCATTCCATTCCTTTAAAAAGCCTTTTTTCATGGTTCCTTTCTCTTTTGTTAAAAAATAAATAAATACTCCTATTGAATATTGCTATAGAACTTTATGGGTCCAACTCAGAACAGTTTTATTTATCTATTTTTTCCAGATGCCTTTTATTTAATACACTAGAAATCTTAAAGGAGAGTTGGGAGTAACATCCTCTTAAAACAATTCAAACAGAATACAATTCAAACAATTCAAACAAATACATATTTGTTCCAAAGATGCTGTAGTGCAGGAAAATTCAAGTAGAATTGGAAAAAATCTGATCCAAAACTTTAAAGAGCTCTGTCAGTCAGTTGAAAATATTGTGCTAAATGGAACAGTTGTCTGACTTGGAACAAAGCATGATCCTCTGTTCCTTCTCTGCCTCTCCAAGATTTATTTATATTGCTGATTTTGTCATTTTCTCTTCCTACTGCCTAGCCTACCAGCATGCTCACCAATCTTTCAGAATCATTTAAGAGGAAGAGGTACAAAAGTCTATTATGAAATCTGAAATTATTGTTTTTAAATATATATGTTCTATCTGTCGCCTCTGCTGTAGAACCCCAATAAGTGAACACATCCAGACAAAGTACCCATCAAAATACAATCTGAGACTACCTCATCTTCATGTATATTGCACATTAAGCAGACCACCTACAGCATAATTTCTTAAGGTACACCCCTTTGTTTGGATTTTGCACATGAAAACATTTTTAGCATTTCAGGTGGGAAAAATGCTTTGGTCTTAGTTTGAGGGAAGAACAGGATACAAAACATATGGAGAAGAAAGAATAAACTTAGATGATTTCTCCAAAACATTAATATCTAGATAATGTTTAGTATGACATCATGTACCTTTCTCTATAATCAGAACAGCAGACTGCACGACCCCTGCATCAGCAGCAGTTATTTCAAGAGTGCTTTTTGCCATATGTAAACATTTAGTCCTTGCCGAACTGGGCAAGCAAACCTATAATGATATATTAGTCTAAATGGAGCAACATTTATCATTCTGCTGTTTGAGACTCGCATCTTTGTGTGTGTGTGTGTGTGTGTGTGTGTTTATGTGTATGTTTGTGCATCCTCTCCCACTCTTTCACCCAGGTGCATTCCAGAGATTTCTTAAATTTTAAAAAAAGTTCATGTTGCTTAACTTCCTTCTAAAGTCTTAGCGGATTGCCAAAGTCAGAAAAGTCACTTGATTGATTAAACCAAAGTCACTCCACACTTAATCTTTTTGGGATGATGTTTTCCATTCAGAGGAAGATGAAAGAGACAACTAAATAAAGGCTGTGAGGTGGCATGTCTGATGAATTGATCTCATGTCAGTTCAATTACATAAATGAGCCTAATGGATCAATCCTATCAACTGATGGGATACTGCCGATTGCCAAACTGGTAGTTTTAACTATTCTTTTTTGCATACATAGATTGCTACATTCCTCAAGGGATTAATAACCCTCTTTTGCAGAGGTCCATGGAGTGATTTATAAACTTTTATTTTAATAACATGAACAATTTGATAGGATAAGGAACCTTAGCCATCTCTTTATTTTAGTGCTATTTTTAGTTCATTGATAAGCAATTTTTTAAAAAATCAACCCGTAACATTCTTGAGAAGCACCACTTCTTATTTCTCCCAGGGGGAAAAGGCATTTATTCTTATTCTCTACTTCCCATTTTTTTAGTTACCCTTCCCTTTCTGCTTTGGTTGCTAACTTCTTTAATGCCTTTTGATAAACGTTTTGGTCAACAGCTTTTAGAAAAGCCTTATATAAAATTCTAACTAATATGTGGTGGGTCTTCTACAGCAGGGGTCCCCAACCTCCAGTCCGTGGACCGGTACCAGTCCATGGCATGCCAGCAACTGGTCTGCACACACAAGCAAATCCCTATTAGCGGGATGCAGGCAGCACACAAAACCCTGCCCCCTCTGGTCCATGGAAAAACCTCTCTCCACATAGAACTGGTCCCTGGTGCCCAAAAAGTTGGGTGCTACTACTCTACAGCCTTGAAGAAATGCTGGAAAGGAGGCAACTGGATAAAAGCTTAGAATTTGTCTTTATTCTTTGTCTAGCAGTTAATTATTTCAATCTGGAGTCAAATTCCATTATCTATTAAACTTGCAGTGTAAATACAGTGTAAAATGAATAAAACAGACATTTGCAGCAGTTAGTGCACAGCAGCTCACATACCACCTTCACACATCTTTCTTGTTTAACATTATTTTAATACTCCAAGGGGAAAAAAGATCTCCCCAATCTTGGCTATAATTAGAATATGAATGTAAAAACAAGAAAAAAAATTTCATGGCTGTTTTTTTCCTTTCATCAAGTTCTTTAGAAGGCAGAATGTTTGCTAAGGGGCGCACAGCTCATGGCTTTGTGCAATTTCCTACAGCTTTGGGGGTAGCCTGCAGACCTTCTCCAGAAAGGGATCCAAATAGATTGTGTCAGGATGAGAAATTACTGAAGAATGGAGAGTAATCATATAGACTACATTTCATCAAAGCAACTTCAATTGCTTTATATATATATATATATATAAGATTGCCTACTTCGGAGTAGGCAGCCATGAAACAGTTTTAACCTTTACTTGACTGTAACCACATTATATTACAAAATAATGAAGCACTCACCTCTACAACTTCATTCTGCCTAGTACTAAAAGCAGTCCAGACATGAACCACATGTTATTGACTCTGGCAGTAGAGATGTTCAAAAACTTTGCCTTGTCTTGCTGCACAAGATTATTAAATTGGAAATAATCAGAACAATTTATTTAAACAATTTATAGTCCAAAGGAGTCTCAAAGCAACTTACAGGTTTTAAAACTGTTTAATGAATTATTAGCAGAGGTATAGAAAACAGAACCCAAAATTTAAAGGAACAATTTAGATATTTCAGATTTAAAACCCAAAGGTGCAACCATGACCTGGATGACTGAGAATCTCCATAGACTAGTGATGGCGAACCTTTTAAAGTCCGAGTGCCCAAACTGCAACCCAAAACCCACTTATGCATCGTCGGGTGCTGGGTGGGTGTGGCCCCTTGGTTGGGTGTGGCCAATTGGGTGGGTGTGGCTACAGTGGTAACAGCAGACTGGGTGGGACTAAAAAGTTCAATCAATCAATTCCAACTTTGCAAGATCTTTTTTTCCCCACGAGAAGTTGAAATTGACTGATTGAACCTTTTTTTTTTTTTTGCACACGGTGGCGGAGGCCTAAAGCAAAAAGATTTTATAAAACCCAGCTGAAGGCCTAGGACTGGGGCGACGGCGCGTGTGCCCACAGAGAGAGCTCTGAGTGCCGCCTCTGGCACCCGTGCCATAGGTTCGCCACCACTGCCATAGACATTCAGATCTAGAAGTGTGATCTTAGGCTAGATACTGAAGTGACAGTAAGCTTAATTCCAGGCAAGCCTTCTAGATGAAGTTTTCAGAGAAAACATACTCTAAATGACATATTTATTTATTTTATTATTTATTTATTTTATTATTTATTTATTTATTTAACTTATATGCTGCCCATCTCACCTAGAGGCAATTCCAACTTCATTCTGAATAATTTGACCTAAAGGAAGGAGCATATGATGGATTTTTTAAAAGACAAAATCAGGTGGCTTCTTCTTGTCTTGTAGATTTACCATTTAACAGCAGCCCCTTTTAGAAAAACTATTTGGCAGATGTAATCAGTATTGATTTAGAAAGAAAATTTGAACGGCAATTAATAGTACATTTAAATGGCTTTCATGCCTTAAATGAAGCCTTACCTGATTCATGTTATGTAGATACCGGTTTTAGCTCAATTATGTTTACCAGCTCTGCCTTTTCTTTCAAATAAGAACAGTTGGAATTTATGCATTACTAATCTCAATCTCTCTCTCTCTCCCCCCCCCTCTCTTTTTTTTTAACAGGTTGGCCCTGGGCAACATTGTCTGTTGTTGGAATCTTATATTGTTACTCTAATGTTGGGATTGAATGGCAACACACACGCTCCAAAGTTATCAGTCCCGTCCTTAAAAGAAAGGATAGTGGAATGTTGACACGGACGTTCATTTCTTCATCAACACAATAATATTTCAGTTTTTCAGGAGAATCAATGGTCATGTATGACTTTCACAAGTAAAATCAGGAAACATAAAATGAAGACATTCTGATTTCTAAAAGACATTGTAATATTTGATTTTATACCAATTCTCTATAAATATAACTGGTTTTATATATATTTGTTTCCAAAGTTTCTATTTATAAAGAAATTGTGTTTGTTAACAAAGTAATATGTATCTAGGAAACTATTGTAATTTAGTCACAATGATGAAAAACAATGGCAATGACTTTATAACATTTGTCTTCTCCCTTTCAGAAGAGTCCCATAAATAACTTTAAAGTAAGAACTTTTAATGGAATCCAAAATTGCATGCAATAAAGCTTTCCTTTACTGGTTTCCCATCTATCAGTTCAAATCTTTTTGGGTGGTTTCCTCAATCCTTCAAAAAAACCCAAAAACCATTGGAGATATGAGAGATTTTAGAACACAGCCACTCTCTTTGCCCCACAAAAATGTTATAATAATAATAATAAAGTTGGAAGGGACCTTGGAGGTCATCTAATCCAACCCCCTGTTCAGGCAGGAAATCCTATACCATTTCAGACAAATGGCTGTCCAGTCTCTTCTTTAAAACTTCCAGTGTTGGAGCATTCACAGCTTCTGGAGGCAGGTTGTTCCACTGATTAATTGTTCTAACTGTCAGGAAGTTTCTCCTTAGTTCTAGGTTGCTTCTCTCTTTGGTTAGTTTCCATCCATTGCTTCTTCTCCTGCCTTCAGGTGCTTTGGAGAATAGCTTGACTCCCTCTTCTTTGTGGCAGCCTCAGATATTGGAACACTGCTATCATGTCACCCTTCGTCCTTCTCTTCATAAAACTAGACATACCCAATTCCAGCAACCATTCCTTATATGTTTTAGCCTCTAGTCCCCTGATCATCTCTGTACTATTTCTAGAGTCTCTTCTCTGTACTTTTTCTAGAGTCTCAACATCTTTTTTTACATCGTGGTGACCAAAACTGGATGCAGTATTCCAAGTGTGACCTTACCAAGGCATTGTAAAGTGGTATTAACACTTCACGTGATCTTGATTCTATCGCTCTGTTAATGCAGTCTAGGACTGTGTTGGCTTTTTTGGCAGCTGCAGCACACTGCTGGCTCATATTTAAGTGATTGTCCACTAGGACTCCGAGATCCCTCTCACAGTTGCTTCTATTGATCAAGGTACCACCTATACTATATTTGTCCATTTGGTTTTTCTTGCCTAAATTTAGTACCTTATTTTTTTCACCATTGAATTTCATTTTGTTAGATAGTGCCCAGTGTTCAAGTCTGTCAAGATCCTTCTGTATCTTAAGCCTATCTTCTGGAGTGTTGGCTGTTCCTGCCAGCTTAGTGTCATTTGCAAATCCCCTCATCCAAATCATTGATGAAGATGTTGAAAAGCACTGGACCCAGAACAGAACCCTGGAGCACCCCACTGCACACTTCCCTCCATGTAGATGCAGTTCCATTGAGGACCACATGCTGAGTATGGCCGGTCAGCCAACTACCAATCCGTCTGGTGGTGATGCTGTCTAACCCACATTTTTCTATTTTATCAAGTAGTAGGTTGTGGTCTACTTTATCAAATGCCTTACTGAAGTCCAAGTAAATTATATCCACAGCATTCCTCTGGTCCACTAATTTTGTCTGGTCAAAGAATGCAATAAGATTTGCCTGGCATGATCTGTTTTTGACAAACCCATATTGGCTTTTGGTAATGTGTTTGTTTACCTCTAGGTGTTCGCTGATTTGTTGCTTGGTTATCTTTTCCAAGATCTTCCCAGGTATTGAGCTCAGGCTGATAGGTCTGTAGTTTCCTGGATCATTTTTTCCCCTTTTTTGAAGATGGGAACTACATCAGCTCTTTTTCAGTCCTCTGGTAGTTCCCCAGTGCTCCAGCATCTTTGAAAGATATAGTTCAGTAGTTCTAAGATCACATCTGCCTGTTCCTTCAGAAATGTTGTGCTGATAAAAACTCCAGCAGTAAAAATATTCCACTAGATCTCACCTTTTCTAGAAATGTTGGAAATAATATCTTTAGATTTAGCTACCTTTGTCAAGTCACAATTTTATATATGCTTTTAAGATGTTGAATGTATTTACATTAAAAAAAAGTTGTATGCTTACGTGTTCATTCATGTTGCAAGTATATGTATGAACTAATGATTTTGCAGTTGACAACCAACCCAAAATATGATTGAAACTAAGAGGATAATATGAAGGGAAAAATATTTATAACAGGTTATTAATTAAAAATAATAATTTGTTAAAGATCGTTTGAAAACAAGTCAATGTCTTCTGTAAAGCATAAGCAAGCAGTCTTTTTCCATGGAACAAAATTAACAAACCTCGGTAAATCAGGTTTCATATTCTGGCCTAGCAGAATCTCAGGACAGCCCTTTCCTCTGAGGCAGAAATAATGGATCTGAAGATTTTTTTAATTATTAAATTTAAGAGTTGCCCATCTCACTACCCAGAGTGACTCTGGGCGTCCAAAATGACTTAGGTTTTTTTTTTTATAGGTGAATCTCCTTTCCTCACATAGCAGTGTAATATAGTGTGTATCCAAGAAATTGAGTGACATTACTATTCTTTAAGGAAAAATATTAATGAAATTCTTAGAAATAATAAATACATTGGCCCATTCAATCCACATTAGAAGAATAAATCAGTAGTTGGAAAAGTAAAGGCTCATGTACACTTTTTGGATTCAAATATGGAGATATTCAACAATTTGGCAACAGATCTTCAGTAACACTAATATTTCCTCGACACAGTTCTTTGAAAGTATTTCTGTTAATAATAGCCCACAATTCCTAGCCAGTGTCATACCTCTTTCTGAAGGAGTCTTCTACCAAAATAGAAAAAAAGCAAGTATGAAAGTTCTATAGATTCACAGCTCCAATTTAGGAAGAAGCCATTTCATTCAGTTCAGTGAATTACTGTAGGTGGGCCCTTAAAATGTTTTACAGATGTTTGGTTCCTATATATAATATCTTCAAACAGATGTTCCAAAGCTGTGAAACATCAGGAGTGTTGTTTTTAAATAGTCAATTTCACAATAGATGGTAAAGAAATAGGAAATAGAGTATTAGAAGTAAACAAGATGCATACTTGACTGCAATCATGTACAACAATAACATTTCTTCAGGGTTCAGGGTTCAGGGCAATGAGTAGATGCCCACTGTCAACTGATGTCACTTAGCTTCTTCTGCTAATAGGAGTGGTTGAACAAACCACAGAAATTCCTTCCATAGTTTCTTGTGACTTCTAAATTGGACTTCTGTCATGTTCCGGTCCAATCAACTATAGCGGTGTGGTTCATTCTCACAAAAACTTTATGTGTTTGCAACTCAGTGAGACATCAATGTGCTTCCATGTTTTTATACTCTTGAAGTAATTCTCATTCACAAATAATGGAACCAACTAAAAATTAACGGGAAGGCAGAGCTTAGAAAACTGTCCTGGGGAGAAAGTCCCAAATCTTACTACAAGCTGAGCTGTAGGGGGCAGCATTTACTATGATAATTCTAAGCCCTGGTAAGTGCATTGAGGAACTACTAGAATCTTTCTTGGTGAGAAAGCTCTATGTATATTACATCAAGACAAAATGGGGCTAAGACAGAATGTTTGTTTCAAAGTCTATTTCATATTCCACCAAGCATAGGAAATTGTACTTCCTAATTTCTGCCCAGAGCTTTTTCAGCCTACAGAATAGAATCTTTCCATCCATTACAGTATCCTAATGGTGCTTTTTGAGGTGACAATACACCAGCCTATGGCAAATGTCATTCTGTAACAACCATATCATTTTGGTACAATTAAATCAATTCATGCTTTCATGAATCTTTCCTCAATTACAGATGGGTGTCAGGCTTTGTTCCCAGATCAGTTTCACCTTGGATAATTAAAATCCACTTAGTTTGACTAATCTTCTTAAAACCTCTCAAAGGGAAAAGGCATATAATCTTTAAAAGTCCTTGAAATACTAATAATAACATTAAAAACATTTTCCCCCTCACTGTATATCCCCTTATCCAGCTGTTTTGCCCTTTAAGTCACTTGATTCCCAACGAATAGAAAAATATTCAAAAGATGATTTGC